>NC_079519.1:12212326-12323622 GCF_000801105.2 Raphanus sativus
TAAAACTCCACCAGTAACACACGAACGGTTTGCATCAATGTATTGAACAGCTAATGTACCCATGTTGGTGTGTCTCATATGCAGTGCGAGTTCAACTTCATCTGTGAAGTTTGTTTTCAACGAGACAGCTTTCTCTCGCCTTTCCGCAAACCATCTTGAAAGCAGCTTTCTAATTGAATCCACAAAATATGCAATAGGAAACGCTCTTTCCTCCTTAAGCACGCCATTAATGCATTCTGCAAAATTGCTTGTCATTATATCATATCTGTCTCCTGGAAAATGTGAACGAGTCCACATTTTAATATCCGCAGTTGACAAATATCGGTGTAAATTGCTGTCTTGCCGTCGAATGACTTCAAACATAGCGTTAAAATCCGCCTGTCGATATAACCAAGCTGCATTTTTCGCCAAAGCTACCATTGGGGTCTTTTTGCGACATGTGATCATGTTTTGTCCAATGTGATATAGACATATGCCCCTATGAGCTTCCGGAAAAACATTTGTAAGAGCCTTGGCTATATTGCTGGGCATCGGTCAGAGACGAAAGCCAAATTTTGACCATCACCCACCACACGACGCAGCTGAGTAAAAAACCATTCCCATGCAGCTGCATCCTCTCCATTAACAATCCCAAAAGCTATAGGATATATACCCCTATCTATATCTTGACATGCAGCCACTAACATAACACCTCTGAACTTACCACTTAGATGTGCTCCATCTATTACAATAATCCTCCTCATGAACGGAATGCCTTTGATACATGCGCTAAAAGCAATGAACAAATACTTAAACCTGTTTTCCGTATCAAGTTCAAGCTCTGTTATTGTACCTGGATTGGCCTCCTTTATTCTGTATAGATACGTCGGCAAGTCCTGATAGCCACTGGCATGAGTGCCTCTAACCATTTCCCGTGCATATGTCAATGCGCCATGAGCCTTCGTATAACCGATTTCGATTTCATAAACTGCCCTCATACAGTCCATTATATGTTTAGGTCGGATTCCTCTAAGATCACTACCACCACTAAATCCCTCAACATACATCTCGCCAATACATTTCGCATTTGCCTGTCTGTTACGAGAATACCTAACGGCCGCAGAGCATGTATGAAAATCAGTGTATTTACGAACGAGGAATTCTGGAGATGATATCGACATAGCAGAAGCACGTATCTTCCAGGAACATCCAGGAACAAAGCACTTTGCGTAAAATAAACGCTTCCATGACTTTTTGATGATGAAATCAAACCTATCGATCACTGAAATCTTGCGTAGTTTCATTATTAGTTCCTTCTTGCCACTGAATACGTCACCACTCTTAATGGTTTCACTCTTCCGCAGCTGTGATGGCTTCATTGTCTCAAGTGATGGCTGTTGGGCCCGAATATGGCCCGGTAGCTGATTACCAAATAATAAAAGATGATAACGGGCTGCGACAGGCCCATCACAAATTCGATGCCTGAAAAGGAGCTAAGCTGGAGCCGGAGGCTGAAAGCTAAGGACTCTAACCAAAGAGGTCACGACGAAGAGGAAGCTCGCGTCATAACAAGATGAAGCCTAGGACCCGGTCAAGGGGAAGCTGTTGCATATTCCACAATAAGCGGAGGAGATCTCGGAGATCAGTTGAAGACAACCTAAAGAAGCCCAAGGCTATTTAAAGAAAATGTCGAGGATTAAAGAGGGGATCCAACTTTTATTCACTTTTACGATCATTTACGTAATCTCCAATTCATTTTGTTATCTTTGTAATCATCAAGAGAAACATCTTTTGTAACCATTCTTTTACCACATTATCAATACAAATCCAATTCATTCTACAAGTCATTACGGGATTCAGCCCACGTTATCTTTCCCTAACATTTTCTAAACACTAAACCTGATCTAAAATCTAGGTGTGAGTTTAACCCCTCACAATTGGCGCCGTCTGTGGGGAAGAAACAATCGAATCCCTTACTCTAACTTGAGGATGAATCCTACCGATCAGACAACAAATCCGTCTGACCTTAACCTCCCGATTCAGAGCGCTGGCTCACCGAACGACGGAGGCTCTAGTCTCGTAATCACAGAGCCTCGACGTGGCGACCACCGATCTGGGCAACAGCTTCCGGCTGGCGCTCGAACGAGCCAAACTACAACCGGGGTTACTAACCCGAGATCATCAAGTGGAACCACCTTCGGGCTCCCGATCACCGAGAATCCTCAGCAGCAAGCCATTCCGAATCAAACGGAGGCTCAACTCTCTGAGATTCGCCAGATGATGATGCAGTTAGTAGACAAAGCTCAGGAAAGTGAGCGTACGATGCATCAGCTGACTGTTCGTCAGCAACGATTCGAAGAGATAACTAGATCTCTAAACGCAACAACCCAACCACCGCAACGTCAAACTCTGGGGGTCACTTTCCATGATCGATTAACTGATCCCTCATTCCCCCGAGGACGTTTAAACTTTTCCCCTGATAGCACTGTTCCGGAAGGACGCGGATCTGCTTTCCAGACACCTCATACTGGGACAGCTCCCGTGTTTAATCCACCTAACACCAGTGCTATGGGAAGTAACATAGCGACAACCAGTTCCACACCCAGTCAGGTTACTGACAGGAGCACTCGCTTACCTCCTCCGCCGCCTGATCTTAGGTCCGGAGCAGGAATATCCTTTCCATCTGGGGGCAGAGCGTCAGATTCGGTTTATCAAACCAGAAGCTCGATCCCGAATGGGGATGGTTATCAAAGGATAGATTCCGATAACCCAAGAGCTGGTGAGCGACTTAGCCCATCAACCGCATGGGAGGATGAGCCAACTCGATTCCGTCAGGAACCTGCCCGTCGGGTACCTGCTAACGACCCAAACGTCCTTCCCTTAGAGGGACCTGAAGCTATCCGTCGATATATGGAACGAACTCACGCAGCTCTCCAAAAATTGGGAGCTCAAGTCCATAAAGCTACGAGCTCAGCTCCCGAAATCGATAGCTTGATCGAGGAAACCCGTGGAACTCTATTCACTGACAGAATTGCCAGCTCTCACATAAGAGATACCCGAAAAATCAGAATTCCCGAGTATGATGGGACCTCTGACCCGAAGGCCTATTTGAGAGCTTTCCGATTGGCAATCGTTAAAGCCCATTTCACACAGGAAGAATGTGAAGCAGGTTACTGCAGGACATTCGCCGAAAATTTGGTCGGAACAGCCCTTGAGTGGTTCTCCGGTCTCGAGCCAGCCTCGATAGACAGTTTCGATCAATTAACTAACGCCTTCATGAAGCAGTACTCAACCCATATCCTGAAGCAAGCCTCTGAGGCCGACCTTTGGAAGGTCAGACAAGGAATGGGGGACTCACTACGAGTCTACATCGAGAAATTCAGGGCAATAAGAACTAAGCTCTCGAATCCTAACGACCTAGTCGCCATCGAGGCTCTTAGGAGAGGTCTGATCTATAAATCGAAATTCTGGTCAGAGCTAACACTCAATACTCCTCCAACTATCGATGACGCTCTTCATAAAGCCACCAGATATATTACTCTGGAGGAGGAGACAGCTGCACTGGATAAACTCCACAAGAAACCTCAGAATCACTCGAAAGGTGAATCCTCTGAGGCTAAGGGACCTCATAAAAAGGGTAACCCCCGAAATAATCAGACTCAGGGAGAACATTCCTACGCAATCGAGGAAGACAAGGAAGAAAAACCTGTCGCAGCAGCAAACAAAACTCCCTGGTCAAAAGGTTTTGATAAAAGCAAACGTTGCTCTTATCACGATCGCGAAGGACACTCAACTGAGGAATGTTGGGACCTCCAACGACAGCTGGCAGCTAAATTCGCAGCTGGAGAAATAAAGGGCGTGGACCTTAAAAAGCCACCACCTTATCAGAAAAGAGGTTCCAGAGATACCTCCCCCAAACGCGAGAGGTCACCTGAGAAAGAGACCGATTCGCCACCTCCAGCTCCCAAGAAAAGAGTCGACATGATTCTTGGGAAATTCCCCCAAGGAAAAAGTTTACAAGTCGAAGCTCTCTTGAGCAAACCGTCCCCTCAATCGAGCCCCGACTCGAGGGTGGACTGTATCCTTGGAGGATCAGATATATGTCAAGACTCCGTCAATTCCATTAAGAATCACGTGCGGAAGGCTGTGTCTAACACTGGACCTAAGCCTCCTAACCCTGAGTCAAATACTAAGATTTCTTTCTGGGAAAGCGAGACCTCAAACCTTGACAGACCTCACGATGATGCGTTGATTGTCACCCTGAACATCGCAGGATACGAGGTCCCTAAACTCATGATAGACACAGGAAGCTCTGTCGACCTTATTTTCTATAACACCCTAAAAGGGATGGAAATAGACGACTACGAAATTATTGGCCAAAAAGCTAACCTCGTAGGCTTCTCCGGAGAAACAGCTACCTCATTGGGGACTATCAAGCTCCCAGTCATAGCTGGCGGAATAATGAAAATGACCAACTTAGTAGTCATCGACAGACCTTCCCCGTTCCATGCGATCCTGGGAAGACCCCGGATTCACAAAATGAAGGCAGTAGCCTCGACGTATCATCAATGTGTGAAATTCCCAACACCCGAAGGGATAGCTACCGTACACGGTAGCCAGAAGATATCCAGGATATGCTATTTGGGAGGATTCGAAATCCTCAAAAAATCCCCCCAATAGCAATTACAGATCCAGGAGGGTCGCGAAATGCAACAAAATATCCGAGGTCCCCCCAAGAACCTCACTGAAAAAGTTTGCATCGACGACTCAGATCCTGAAAGACAGGTGAGCATCGGATCCGAGCTACCTCCTGAAACAAAAAAGGAGCTCATTCATTTTCTGAAAAGCAATGTCAAAACCTTTGCATGGTCCACCAGCGACATGAAAGGCATAGATCCGAACGTCACCACCCATAAGCTAAAAGTAGACCCTACTTTCAAACCGATCAAACAAAAGCGTCGCAAGCTAGGCCTCGAAAAGGCTCAGGC
This sequence comes from Raphanus sativus, assembly GCF_000801105.2. Taxonomy (NCBI): domain Eukaryota; kingdom Viridiplantae; phylum Streptophyta; class Magnoliopsida; order Brassicales; family Brassicaceae; genus Raphanus; species Raphanus sativus. The sequence continues at coordinate 12,217,294 of NC_079519.1, forward strand.
TGTTAACGACGAAGTTGACCGACTTACGAAAGCTGGGTCCATTCGAGAGGTACACTACCCCGACTGGTTAGCTAACCCAGTAGTGGTAAAGAAGAAAAACGGGAAATGGAGAATCTGTGTAGACTTCACAGACCTGAACAAAGCTTGTCCTAAAGACAGCTTCCCGTTACCTCACATCGACCGCCTGGTTGAAGCAACAGCTGGCTATCGACTCCTATCCTTTATGGATGCCTTCTCAGGGTACAACCAAATCATGATGGATCCTGACGACCAGGAGAAAACTGCATTCATAACCGAACGAGGAACCTATTGTTACAAGGTTATGCCATTCGGATTAAAGAATGCAGGAGCTACCTACCAGAGGCTAGTAAATAAGATGTTTGCTGGGCAACTTGGAAAAACCATGGAGGTCTATATTGACGATATGCTAGTCAAATCCTCAGCTGGAGAAGACCATATCGCCCATTTAAGAGAATGCTTCGATATCCTTAACAAGTACGATATGAAGCTCAATCCCACTAAATGTACCTTCGGGGTACCCTCGGGCGAGTTCCTAGGCTATCTCGTAACCGAAAGAGGCATTGAAGCCAACCCGCAGCAGATAGCAACCTTCCTAGAAATGCCGTCACCTAGGACAACCAGAGAGGTACAGAGATTGACTGGACGAATCGCGGCATTAAATCGATTCATATCCAAGTCCACCGATAAGTGTCTCCCATTCTACAAGCTTCTAAGAAATAATAAGAAGTTCTTATGGGACGAGAAATGCGAGGAAGCCTTCAAGCAATTGAAAGCTTACCTCTCCGAACCTCCGATCCTATCTAAACCAGTAGTAGGAGAGCCATTGTACCTGTACCTCGCTGTATCGACTGCTGCAGTTAGCGGCGTTCTGGTACGAGAGGAACAAAACGAACAAAGACCTGTCTATTACACCAGTAAGAGTTTGATAGATGCCGAAACAAGGTACCCTGCAATGGAAAAACTAGCTCTAGCAGTCGTAACAGCTGCTAGAAAGTTGCGACCTTACTTCCAATCGCATTCAATCGTCGTAATGACCTCACAACCATTACGAATGATATTGCACAGCCCTAGCCAGTCAGGGCGATTGGCCAAATGGGCCATAGAGCTCAGTGAATACGATATTGAGTATAGACCTCGAGCAGCAGCGAAAGCTCAGGTCCTTGCCGACTTTATCATTGAACTAGCATCCGAGCAATTAGACTCCGAAATGGAATCTCCGAAGTGGAGCCTGTATGTCGACGGAGCCTCGTCAAAACAGGGCTCCGGCGTCGGTCTAAGGCTAACTTCTTCAGCAGGAGAAACCATTGAGCAGTCATATAGGCTCGGATTCAGCGCCTCAAACAACGAAGCTGAATATGAAGCACTAATCGCAGGGTTGAAACTCGCCCTAAGTCTCGGAATTCGAGAGCTAAACGCTTATAGTGATTCACAGCTAGTAGCTAGCCAGTTTCACGGAGAATATGAAACGAGGGACGAAAGAATGGGGGCATATCTCGAAGTCGTCCAGAACCTCACTAGACAGTTCGACAAATTCGAGCTAACAAGGATCCCACGAGGAGAGAACTCCTCAGCAGATGCGTTGGCTGCTTTAGCTTCCACGTCAGACCCCCTCGTAAAACGAATCATACCCGTAGAAGGAATCGAAAAACCAAGCATCGACATAGCTATTAAAGCTGAGAAAGAGAGCAAACTAACAGAGCAACCCGAGGGTACCTGCCCTGAAACGGTAGCTACCCAAGTTTTCACAACATTTTGGTTCCCAAAAACCAGAATATGCAGCTCTAAAAAGCATACCTCCGGGAACACAATCCAAATCACGGAAGGTATTCCTCGAAATTCAGACTCCTTGGAGCCTGATCTCAAGAATACCCCCGGGGGCACCAACTCAGACCCACTCGTCTGCAGAGTTAAAACCAGAAGCCGTTCAGCTCTCCAAAATTCATCTGGAGGTATTCCTCGGAATTCAGACTCCCTGGAGCCCAATCCTACCAATACCTCTGGGGGCACCACGACACCAGGTCCCGAACAGGAACCTCCCTCGTCTCTTCATAACAAAGTTGTAGGGAGAGAGGATTGGAGAATTCCAATCACGCAATACATCCTGGAAGGAAAGACTCCACCCAATAAATGGGAGGCTCGAAAGCTCAAAGCATTAAGCGCGAGATATTGCGTAACTGAATCTGTCCTCCTCAAACGAAGCATTTCCGGACCTTACCTAAAATGCGTCCATGGCCTCGTTGCTATGAGACTCATGAAGGAAATGCACGACGGCTCCTGCGGGAACCACTCTGGAGGAAGAGCTCTAGCCATCAGAATCAAAAGACAAGGATATTTCTGGCCTACCATTATTGCAGACTGTGAGGCCTATTCCTCTTCATGCGACAAATGCCAGAGGCATGCACCGATTATACACCAACCTGCGGAAAAGCTGTCCAACATATTCGTCCCGTATCCATTTATGAGATGGTCCATGGACATCGTAGGACCACTAGTAGCATCAGGAAGTGGAAAGAAGAAGCTACGCTTCCTCTTAGTCCTAACAGACTACTTCACGAAATGGATAGAGGCTGAAGCTTTCCAACAGGTAACCAGGGTCGAGGTCGAGCAATTTGTGTGGAAAGAAATCGTGTGTAGACACGGCGTCCCATACGAAATCGTAACCGACAATGGAGGACAATTCATATCCCACGATTTCAAAATATTTTGTGACAAGTGGAATATCCGCCTGACCTTCTCAACACCTCGCCGACCTCAAGGAAACGGACAGGCAGAGGCTGCTAATAAATCAGTATTAGCAAACCTCAAGAAACGCCTCGGAACCCAGAAGGAACTCTGGTCAGAAAAATTACTTGAAGTACTTTGGGCATGTCGAACCACCCCACGAAAAGCTACAGAAGAAACCCCTTTCTCCTTAGCATATGGGATGGAAGCTGTCGTCCCAGCTGAAACCATTGCTGGTAGCCTCCGCCGGGAACTCTGTACGTCCAATCCCGCAGCTAATGATCAGCTCCTAACTGACAGCCTCGATCTAATCGAGGAAAGACGGGACCGAGCTCTGATTCGCATTCAGAACTATCAGCAAGCCAATGGCACGACAGTACAATTCCAAAGTCAGGCTCCGACAGTTCGCTGTAGGTGACCTAGTACTTAGGAAAGTTTTCGAAGGAACCAAGGAACCAGATGCTGGGAAGTTAGGAACCAACTGGGAAGGTCCCTATTAGATCATCCATGTAGTACGACCTGGCGTTTACAAGCTCCGAAAGGTGCGAACCGGGGTACCTGAAATCAGATCGTGGAACGCCACGAATCTTAAGAGATATTATCATTAGGTACCTAAAATTCCTGAACTACGTTAGGCTTGATCCCTTGACTGGGTACGTAGGCAACTCCGTCATGAGTGCAGCCCCAACCTCATTTCAACACTTTGTTCACCACAACCAAAGGGGGCATATGTTTGATTAAAATCACATAGCCCAAGCGGCAATTGTATGATTACTATACCATGTATCCAATTATCAATAAAGCAATTATTCTCGATATCTCAATTCTTTAACAACACATGTCCCTGCAAACACGGACCTAGGGTCCTAAAAACCCTTCGGATTAGCTCAGGTCTCTACGAACCTGGACCTAAGGTCTTAAAATCCTTAACAATCTTTAAGGACATGAAATTCTTCAAACGAAATCAAAATTGATAAACCACTAAAGGTCTTAAAACCCTTCAAGCAATATCAGGTCTCGACGGACCTGGACCTAAGGTCTTAAAATCTTTATCAAATCTCCAAGGTCTTAAAATCCTTATCAAATCTCAAAGGTCTTGAAATCCTTAAAATACAAAGGTCTTAAAATCCTTATCAAATCTCAAAGGTCTTGAAATCCTTAAAATATAAAGGTCTTAAAATCCTTATCAAACCTCGAAAGGTCTTAAAATCCTAAGCAAGTCTCAATGGGTCTTAAAATCCCACAAACGAATTCATGTTCCCAAGAACCCCCACCTAAGGTGTCCAAATTAAACTTAGGTTCCTAAAAACCTTAAGCTAATACTCCAAGAATTCCTCTTAAGGAACTAAAAACGACCAAAGTCTTCCAGACTTATCATAAAACCCGATTATGATCAAATTGTCATATTTTACGACTAAAGCCAAAAACTCAAAATGAAACTGAAAACCGAGTTTGAAATTAAACAAGGGTTTAAAAGCCTCCCCAGGCTAACAAAGATTCAAAGTACGAACAGATAAAGGTTTAAAAGCCTCCTCAGGCCATAAGTCTTAAAACAAAAGAAATCAAAGCCCATTGGGCGGAAATCCTAAGAAAACATGAAAGAGCCTCAGCTCTTTAACTTCCTTGTCATCTGAGCTCTTCTCAGCTCCCTTACCAGCCGGATCTTCCTCCTCAGGAACTTCCTCCTCCATCTCCTTGTCGCTACCTCCAAGGGCGGCTTCGACTGGGGCTGAGTAAGAACCCACCAATCCCAAATTAGAACCGAACTCTCCAGAAAATGAGAGAGATTAAACATATTAACCTCGAAAGTACCTGAGCTCTCGGAGAGTTGGGGAAGAGGGAGCTTGCCGATCGAGAAATCTGAGACCTGAGCCTTCTCGTATGCCGCAACAGCCTCCGGCATCATTGCCACCAAGCGATCATACTCGTCTTGAGTACTCTTAATCTCGCCATCCAACATGTCTTTCAGGAGCTCGGTGTTGGCTTGAATCTCTTGAGCATGAACCAGGAGATCGACTTCGTCCTTCTTCTTGGAGAACTTTTCCTTGACAACAACCAGAACCTTGTTGTAGGCGTCAGCTACCTCCTTCTTTCCTCTCCGGACGGCTAGCCTGACCTCAGCTTCCTTGTTCTTCTGGCTGCTCTGGGTTGAAGCAATCAGCTCCTTGACTTGATACTCGGCTATCTTCCGAGCAGCATCCAAATCCCCAATCTTCCTGTTCTTTACCTGGAGGTCAATCAACTGGCTCTCGATTGTCCCTTGCTGAGCATCGCATTTGGAGCCAAGTCTCTTTACCTCAGCTTGGAGATCCGAGATCAGAGCCCGAGTCTGATTGAGCTCAGTCTTGTTGGCCTTGACCAGTTCAGTGACCTGGGCTAATTCCTCAGCACTGGGGGCATTGTGTACAGCGTCCTCAAATTTGAACTGAGCTCTGTTAATAGCGCCAGCCAGCTACAGAAAACAAAAAATGGTTCAGCAAAAATCTCCCAAAGATAAAGCTAAAAGTTGAAACAGACTTCATACCTGACCCATATGATGGGCAATATCAACGTACTCATCCTTGTGCGTGAGATTGGAGATCGAGGGGAGGGAACACCCGGTACTCTTCATATGCCTCATCAGAGTAGCCAAACCCCACGAATCATCCAAAACCGATCCAGGCTTCGAATGAGCAAAGTTCCAGCCAACGGTTCCTCCTCTAGAGGAGGAGGAGGAAGACCTCGAAGGTCTGTCAACCTGGTCAGTTCGGGACCTCTTGTTCCTCGGGGGCTCAATTTCCGGAAGATCCCTCACCATTTGAGGATCAGCTTCAGTCATCGAGACCTCGGAGGGAAGGCCAACTTCCTGAACTTTAGGCTCCGAAGAGCCAACACCTTTAGCAGGAGCAGAGCCTCCTTCGTCAAGAGCCTCCTTCACAGAGTCAAGGAAGGATCCTCCCTGGTTCTTGTCACTCCTTCTAGAGGAGCTGGCAGCTTTGGTCGACCTACCTCTGGAACGGAAGGAAGGCTGAATAGGCATCTTCTGTGATTGAGTCTTCTCGGAAGTACTTGCTCCGGATGAAACTTCGAAAACTGAATCACCCTCAGAAACTAAATCATGAAAAAGATTCATTAATCGCATGAGACAAATTCAGATAGTAAAAATCATGAATTAAGAATAGAAGGTTACCTTCTAAACCAGCAACCGTCACTGAATCAGGGAAGGACGTCTGGTATCGTTCAGGAAACCTAGCTGATCCAACTCTCGAAGTGGTGTAAGCTACCCAAGTGTTAGGGCTATGCTGTAGCTTCCTGTAGAGAGCTCCAGTGAGTTTACTAGACAACTTGACAGGATCCTTGATTTCTGCAAAAAAGAGTCAAAAGACAATTAGCACAACATGATAAGCTAAGATAAACATGCGAACATATCCCTAAAATCCTAACCAGAAATGTCAGACCATGAGGTCCTGAGGTCACGGCCTACAGGGACCGTCAAGGGATCAATCTTGACATAAAAGTACTTCTTGCGCCAGTCATCGTCACTGGCCGAGAACTTGAATACGCCTAGCCCTGGATGACCGGGGAGATAGTAGGTACCGCTCCCGCCATCCTTGGAAGTACTCTCCTTTATCGAGAAGAGACTCATTAGCTCAGTTAACCCTACGATAACCCCTTCCTCCTTGGCTCTAGTGATGAATCCGTTTATCACTCGGATGACTGACGGACAAAGTTGAGGAAGGGCTAGCTGGTAATGATCTAAGAGATCCAGCAAAAGGGTGGGGAGAGGAAATCTAAGATGGCACTTGGAGATATATTTCTCATGAACGCAGAACCAACCCTCCGGAACGGTTTCGGGGGTCTCATCTTCAGCACAAGCTCTAACTAGATCGCTCTTGCCGTGAGCTTGAACGGGGAGATTGACGACGTCCTGACCCTTCAAGAGTGAAGGAAAGTAAGGACCGGAGGAGGCGCTCTTGCCGCCTTTCTTCTTCATCCTCTTGACTCTTGCTCCGATCGAGTCCTTAACCTTCTTCTTCTTGGCTTCCGTCATCTTCTCACCAGCTTCCCGTTTGACCTTCATAATACGGGCGCCGGAGGCTGAGATCTGAACTTCGCCGGAACCTTCTTTTCGACTCATAATAATGAAAGGAAAGGAAAATAGGAAGCAAAAGAGGAGAATTGATCTAAGGCGGAATCTCAGAGAGAAGTTCAAGACGAAGAACTAGTTCGATCAAGAAGCGAATAAAAAAAAATATAACGAAAAGCAGTAAAATAAAGGAAAGAGGTGAATTACCTTGGAAACCATCGAGAGGCGTGGAGGAAGTGGAGAGACAAGCAGTTAATTCTCTCAGCTTTATATCCCATCACGTCTCGAAAATCGGAAATCAAATTTCAAACTCGCTTTAATCTAAGCCGTCGATTTAATTAAAAAGAGATTACAGCCGTCCGATTAAGCGAGAATATATATGGTTAAGATAGCCAATAATCATTATCTCAACCACAAGATCTAGGTTGGACGGCTAGGTCTAGCTCTCGAGAATAACGAAACCTAATCTCGAGAGCTGGGGGCAACTGTTGGGCCCGAATATGGCCCGGTAGCTGATTACCAAATAATAAAAGATGATAACGGGCTGCGACAGGCCCATCACAAATTTGATGCCTGAAAAGGAGCTAAGCTGGAGCCGGAGGCTGAAAGCTAAGGACTCTAACCAAAGAGGTCACGACGAAGAGGAAGCTCGCGTCATAACAAGATGAAGCACAGGACCCGGTCAAGGGGAAGCTGTTGCAGATTCCACAATAAGCGGAGGAGATCTCGGAGATCAGTTGAAGACAACCTAAAGAAGCCCAAGGCTATTTAAAGAAAAGGTCGAGGACTAAAGAGGGGATCCAACTTTTGTTCACTTTTACGATCATTTACGTAATCTCCAATTCATTTTGTTATCTTTGTAATCATACAGAGAAACATCTTTTGTAACCATTCTTTTACCACATTATCAATACAAATCCAATTCATTCTACAAGTCATTACGGGATTCAGCCCACGTTATCTTTCCCTAACCTTTTCTAAACACTAAACCTGATCTAAAATCTAGGTGTGAGTTTAACCCCTCACAATGGCTTCACAGTCTCCTGTGATGGCTTCATAGTCTCTTGTGATGGCTTCTCGTAATGAACATTTCCAAAACTACCAAAATCCGCAGCAGCATTCTCTCCGACAGTAGGCTTTTGATTTAGATTCACATCATGATGACCTTTGTTTGCAGTCAATGAGACATAAATACACATAACGTCCGTCTTGAGCAATGTGATGAAGCTTGCTAGTTGTCTGTCGCTGCTCAAGGAAATCGGAAAGGCATTGCTAGCCATTTGCTCCGTCATACGTTTAGGCAACATATAAGAGAACTCGACCGCATTCATCTCACTAATATTGTAATCTCCACAAACCATGCGGACAAAATCCTCATATCTGATATCGTCTTAAACAAAAAAAGAATTCCCCTTCTTACATTGATCAAGAATGAACTCTCCGCCAACATTACCCATCTTCCATTGTCCAAAAACAGTAATTAAATGCACCATTATCTGCATAATAAAACTTGCATCAGTAGATCCGAAGACACATTGAAAAACTAATGAATTGTATCGGCAAGAGAACAGCATTGTTAGGCAACCATTAAAAAAGACTTGGACTTTGTTCATAAATCATAACAATCGACTGTTTATCGTACCTGGTGTTTTTCAGATCTGGTTTCGAGGTTTCGTCAATCAAATCGAATGTAATATGTTCGCGTTTAACCAATAAATTCACTTAATTTATCAGATATAAACAAAGATCTGAAAGCAAACAAAGTATGAGGGTGAGAGCCGTTGAAGGTAAAGTGTCTAAACAACAATGAAATCTGAAAGGAGATAGAACCGTTGTACGTAAAGTGTTGTCTTTTATTTCTCTTTTATTTTAATTTCTATAAAACCAGTAATGGCATTATTGTGGTAGAGGGGTTAAATGGTCATTTCAGAAAGAGGGTGGACCCTTTTAACAATTTTCCCTTGGAAGGGTACCAGTCTCACTTTAGTTTTTGAAAGTAGGGCAATCCAACAATTCACCCTTTAATTTATCAATAAACTTATTATATTTTAAATTATAAAACAATTTTTTTGTTTTAATTTTTAATTATTTTAATTTTTATTGTTTTTGTTTTATTGTAAAATAACCTATATAGCACGAAATGTAGACCATTATTTAATTTAATAAAAGAATTCAACTATTGCTATAGTATTTCCATTTTTCGTAGTGTTTACGAAAATGCTATCTTAGAAAGGGTACCTATGATGACTGCCGCATATATAACATATATGAATTCGCTATGAAATATCTATGATAGCATATTTTCCACGCTAAGAATGTATATATTTTGTGTAGTGTGACGAATGTGGATATGAATAAGGTGATAATAATTAGAAAAAAATGGATATTGATTATAGAAAAGAGGTGGTGTCTAAGGAGACGATAAATACAGAACACTGTGTAGAGTTGGTGATGATCGTATTGTAAAAGTAACGGAAGGTAAGGTGGTGAAAATAGAAGAAGAGTGGTACTAGTTGATAATAAAAAGAAGAAGATATTTTGATTTTTCATTAATCGGATACTAGTAATAGTATAGTACATATTACAGAAATGAAATATATTTTTTGTTAGATATTTATTTATGCTTTTTGTTTTAGCAATTGATGTTATGACTTTTCAGGGGTCCCTATCAAATGATGTAGTATAAGAGATGTCGAACCAATTCTAAATGATTCTAATGTACTGAGAATACAAATTCATACTTAATCTAAGTGCAATCCCAAAGTGAGATGGTTTTTTAAATTAGAGGAATACTAAAATGCAGTAAAACAGTAAACTTTCTTTGATTATGAGATGGCAGAACTCATGAGATAAGGGATTAGATCTTGGGTGATCAAGTTTTGAACTAAAGGTGACAGCTTTCAATCAATCTATCAACTTTAGGCCTAGACACAATCATAAACAAACTCTATTTCTAGATGGATGCTTATTTGCTAAGATGATTCAAGCATCAAATCTCTTTGGTTGAATGTCATAAAAGCAATCATTAAAATAAAGTCTACTAGCCATCTTAACACCTTTAACAACAAATCTCTTTAGCAAAGTGTGTTAAAAGCTTAGGAGAGTTGGATCAGACATTTCATCAAACACCTTTTGGGTGAAAAATGCCTAAAACTCAACTTTTGAGAGGCCAACTCAAAAGATGCATTAAGAGCACTCTACTAGGAAGGAATAAGAGAGATCTACACCTAAACACCTTAGATCTAGCTTGATCACCCTTAATCTCCCTAACCCATGAATCCTAAAGTGGATTACTCACTAATCACCATGATTCCTCTTAAGCTTATGAGGGATTTAAGCTTAATCATGTAAAGAAAGGAAGAAAAGAACTTAAAATTACTCAAGAACACAAGAACAAGATGATGATTTGATTAAAGGCAAGAACTTTCACCAAAAAGGTTTGTGTTTCTTAATAGAAATTAAGATAAGATCTAAGAATAAGTTTACAAAGTATTTATAGTAGCTGGAAAAACAAGGGTACAATGGTAAAAATGAGTCTGGTCAACTCTCAAATGCTGACTATGAAAATGGTCGCAGCTGCCTTTTGGCGCTGTCAAGAAGCCGATGAGGGGTGCAAAAAGCCGCTGGGATGCGCACACCGGATTCTCGTCACGTTCACCAAGCCGCTGCAAGAAGTCAAAGTTTTGCAGGGAGGAGTGTTTTTCCCCAGCGGTTTTCCCCAGAACTTCTGCACCGGCTTCTCGCCATGACGCCAGGCCGCTGGGTGACGCTAGGCCGCTGGGTGTTGTGCATCGGCTTCTTGTCGAGGTCGTAATGCCGCTATGTGGTCACTTATGCCTCTGGGACACTTAATGATCTTGAAAATCACTAATCTTGCCTCCATTCAACCTCCAAATGCTCCAAAGTTACTATTTGATATCTTCATCATCTGATAAGGACAAATGCAATGCAATGCAACCTAAACAAGTCTAAATACAATCCTAAATGATCAAAATGCAAGATAAAAAATGATGAAATCTATGAAAAACACAAGATATTAGCAATTCAGCCTAATTTCTTTTTTTTTTAACTTGCATAAACCGATCCTATCGTATATGATGGATATGGTCGACATGACAACCTGAAAGGACAATGAGACGTAAATCCTAATTATGTGTAACGCCCCGACCGTCCACGGTTAGTGGGCCACTCACGTCCGCTCATTCGCCCGTAACCCATCCATCTAACGGTCGGTCCGTTATTTTTTTCAAAGGCTCGAAATCATTATTCATGGATCCTGCAATCACCACCGACATTTTCCCGTACTTTGGTCTCACTCGCACAAAATCGCGAATCACTTCCCGATAGATCACCCATCCTTTCAATACTCCAGCCCAAGCACGCTTAACTCTGGAGTTATAAACGGATATGTGACGGAAAGGTAAATAAACTTTAGCGAGATAGGTAGCTAAATCAATTCTCTTTTACATATCACAACTCGGGATGTTATAATTCATCCCCTCTCAAAGAACGCAACGTCTTCGTTGCGCCCCACGACATGTGTCAAGATGTCTCTCAGGTCAGATTCGAGATGGCTATCCCGCTCTGATACCACTTGTAACGCTCCGACCGTTCACGGCTAATGGGCCACCCACGCCCGCTCACTCGTCCCGTAACCCCATCCCATCTAACGGTCGATCCGTTAATTTTTCCAAAGGCTCGAAATCATTATTTAGTGCCCCTGCAATCACTGACCCTGACCGTACTTTGACCTCACTCGCACTGTCTCGCAAATTATTTCCCAATAGGTCACCCATCCTTTCACTACTCCAGCCCAAACACGTTTAACTCTAGAGTTCTAAACGGATGTATGACAGAAAAGGTAAGTCGACTTTGGTGATATAGGTAGTCAAATCAATTCTTTTAAGCCCTTTCACATATCACAATTCGGGATATTACATTATGACTCACACATAAAATACGAGTTTCGCACACTTCAAACATAAATATAAAAGTCTAAATACATTGGGTAGTTTGCTTCTTCCCTTTCGATGACATTTAGTTGGTTATGTGTTCCAGAACTTGTACTTTCCCCGAAGCTACACATGTGCTACACGTAGCCACAGCTTCACCAACTTCCTTGATTGCCGTAGCAAACGCATCCACTTCGCAAAGGACTGCTTCCATCACAGGTTTTAGGGCCTCCTCTTCGTTTTTTACAACAGCAAGCTCTGTAGACCCCAGAATCAATGAGATATCCGTAATATTTTTTTCGATCATATGAAACAGATTTCAAAAAAAAAGAGAAAAAAAGACTTATTGATTGGAGATACGTATATGTTTTAAATGCTTAGAACAAATGAATAAGTAGTAATGAATTAATTTGTCTTTTCAGAAAAAAAAATGTTTGAAAGTTCAAACTGTGAACAAAAATAAATTAGTTCTAGAAAACATTGAACAAAAATAAAATAAATTTGTATCTGCTTAGGACAAAACGGTAAGAACGGTTCTGTGAGTTTTCTTGAATCTCTTTTTTTTTTCCTTTCCAGATTAGCTCAAGTATAAGGTCAATGGCGGCTGTTGGAATAGTCTGTGGACTACTGTCGAAATACTGGAGTTCCGATAAAGATGGAACCAACAAACAAAACCAGAATGCTTACACAACTGCTTGTGAAGAAGATCCAAAGCTCAAATCATATGGTTCTTTGTTTGAGCAACGATTCAACAAATTGAAGAGCGAGCTCGCTGCAGGAGGCAAAACTGAAAATTATTCCCTAAACTCAGTCAAGTCGCTGTGCGGGTTTCTAGTTGAAATGAACGAAGATATGGCCGAGGAAATTACCGCCAGCAAAGATGTATTGGAGAACGAAGAACTAAGGTCTTTGGTTGACCTCTATTATGAGAGTTCCACGAAAACTTTAGATCTATTTAATACCGTGGAGAAGTGCACCAAGAAAGCAAAATTAAGCTTTTTGATCGTTAAAGTTGCGATCAAAAAGTTTGAAAAAGAGTCGATGGACGACACGGATTTTGAAGGAAACCTGAAGAAGAAGAAGAAGTACGCCGAAACGTTAGTGGAGCTGAACAAGGTTAAAGCTATGGGCGATCCTTTTGGTGACGAGTATAAGAATCAGTTGGAATCTGTACGCTCGGAGCACCTTGTGCTTTTAAAGAAGATCCATGAGCTGCTGGTGAAGATTGATAAAAAAAAGGCGAAATTAAAGAGAAGGAGGAGACTGGTGGCTATTCTTTACGCTTCTGCGGCTTTGACTTTTATGGCCGTAGAGACTTACGTATGCATAGCATTCGTACCTCCGTTGGCGTTCAATACTGCCAATAAACAATGAAACCCGTCTCAGAAACCAAATGGAATGCCATCAGTCCACAAAGAACATTATTATAACTTGGGACTGCCATTGATGCATGTGATGTTAAGTCAAAACAAACTTCAAGTAGAAATTGTCTCTGCAGAAATAGGGTCTCCCTGAAATCAAGCTCATCAAAATGCTCTTTTTTCGAATCGTTAACAACTTCCCAAATCTAAATGTCAGAAGGCTGCTAGGCACTACATCATACGCAACTCCCTTGTCTACATCCAAGCGGTTGTACGAGAGGACCCTATAGAGATAAAGACATAACTTGTAGATAAAGATAACTATTTGTATTGTATTTATCTTCTGTAGTTATCCCCTAATAGTTAGGAGATCCTTCTTGTATATATACATAACATCGTACAAGAATAACAACAAGAGATTACATTATATTTTATGGTATCAGAGCCAAGGAACAATCCTTGATCTCTCTGCTTCCGCAACCCTAATTTTCTTTTTTTAAAAATCGTTCTTGACCTATTTCCATGGCGTCAACTACCACTACAAGAAAACGTCTCATATATAGCATGACGAAAACGCTATTAGAAGATGGCACAGCGTTATCGCGAACGCTGTATCTTCCCTCGCAATCTTTTCTCGGGCACTTTAGATAGCGTTTTTTTGTATGGTATTTTAAAGCATTATTTCAATAGCGTTTTGTTTCTTATGCAATTATATAACTTATAATAGCAGATTATAATTGCTGTGATAAAGTAGTTATAAAATAAAAAAAATTATAAAAAAAAAAAATTAATATTTTTAAAAGAATTTTATATATCGAAATTGTTTACAAAATAACCAAAAACAAAACCAAAAATCTAAACCATAACTAAACCAAACATAAACCTAAAAACATAAACCTAAAGCTAAGTCTTCACCATCATCGCCATGACCACCAAAAATATAAAACCTAAAGCTAAGTCTCTGGAGAACATATATGTCGACCTTAAGGTTCTTCCCCACCTTGAGCTTCAGGGTTTTAAACCCTTCTCCTGTGTACTTTGCGGCCAACTTCGAAGCTTCAGGTGGAGAAACTATCCGATCCTGAACATAGACCATCACAAATATATCAAGATGTCCAGAGCGAAGACACTTTGAAAGAATCTGATACAGAATCAAAAGAGAAAGAAACGGAAGCAAACAAACAAGATGAATCAATAACAGAGAAAGTAGTAGAGGTTGTTGAAACAGCACCTGATACACCGATATCTTGAAGTGTAGACATCTGTTTATATAGTTCCTCCTTTAACTAAGAACTTAACCTGCAAACACACAAAAAAATCAGAAAGGATATGAAACAAACTAAAGAAGCTACAAGAAGATTCTCAAAACTTGACCAAACAAAAAACCCAGAAAAAGCCAGGCCTTAGGAACAAACCTCACAACAGCAAAACCTCCAAAACAGTTCGAATCTTTTACAGAAACATAAAGGGAACTTGAGACAACTCAGAGCATTAAAAACTTGCTTTTTTATGAGACCCAGACACTTTGATTTCACAAAAAACAGAGAAAAAGTTAAGAAATTTAAAAAGAGACATACACAAGGAAAAAGAAACAGAGAGAAACCGCAGAGAAGCGGAGCATAACAAGCCAGTGTTTTGATCAGTTCGAGATTCATCCAAAGGTGCAAACTTTCTTGCTCTTTAACCTCGTCACTGAACTAGTAACACACAAACACAATCAAGACATAGAAGTAACCGAAAACAAGACAATGAAGGTTCTGTGAAAAGCAATATACGGCAAGTTCAGTGGTTCCTCACCTCCTTAACAAGCTCTATTACTCCTGAAAATCCAATCTCATACCCTGGCTTCGAGACCACGCCTTGCACCATTGCCGCCGAGACCATGCCTTGTCCCCTCCATAGTCAAGCCTCTTGTGCATCCTCCAATTTACTTTACCAAAAAACCAAATCAATATCAGATTCAAAGGAGAGAAAGAGAGGGAAAGATAGAGACGAGACAAAGAGAGAAAGACTTTGTTCATTCTCCAATTTCACACAGTCTCCGGATCTTTCTCTCCACCTCCGGATCTGTTCTCTCCGTCTCAACCTAGACAAGATGAAGAGAGAGAGACCTTGTTCTTGTGAGTTTCAGATCGGTGACTTCATGAAGGAGAGAGAAGTTGAAAGGATAAGATTGAGAAGACAAGAGAAGTCAAATACACTGAGGGATGAGAGAGCTCATCACGGTCGATAAGGGAAGAGAGTCGCCACAGCGGCTGAGAAACTCTTTGAGAAAATCAGAAGCTTCGCTGCCGCCTTCGACGAAGCTCCGCCTTGCCACCGGAGACAAGAGAGCAGAGAGAGAGCGAGGTTGTGACGGAGACGAGTAAATGGGAGGATGGAAACGAGGAGAAACGACGACAGAGAAAAGACGAGAAGTCACGATGACGAAGGCGCCGATGCATCAGACGATCTGTTTCTAGATTTTTTTTTGTCTGTAAATGGGAGATCTGAGAAGAGGAAGAGAGAAGAGATCGATCGATGAGAGAAAAACCTAATAAGATTGTTTTTTCTTTTTTTACTTTTTTTTTGTTTTATTTGTGGAAACAAGTCGAAGAATTCATTTTTTCGCTAAGTACTTAGCGGGAAATCGAAAAATTTTCCGCCTAGAATATAGATAGCGTTTTCAATATATTTAGGAATCCGAAAAAATAAACCATAGCATAGATATTTGAAAACGCTATCTTAAAAAACGGATCAAGTTAAAAGATAGCATTTTAGGCTAAAACGCTATCTTCTTATGCTATCTTTACCCTCTTTCCTTGTAGTGTACGAGCTCCTCTACATCTTCTACTACCTCATCTGTATCGTCTAGTGCGATAGAATCTACTACTACTACTTGGAGTCCTTACAATCTACATACTTCAGATAATCCTGGTGCTCTAATTACACCGGTGATTCTCAAAAGAGATAACTATTCAGAGTGGGCAACTGAGTTCTGGAACTCGTTGCAGGCTAAACAAAAGATTGGCTTCCTCGATGGGTCGATTGCTAAGCCTTCGACGAACCCTGACCTAGCTCGTTGGACCTCTGCAAACTCTATGATCGTTGGATGGATGCGCACGTCGATTGATCCTCCAGTCCGATCCACCGTAAGTCACGTTCAAGATGCTCTGCAGCTTTGGAAATCTCTCAAAAGCAGGTTCTCCATCAAGAACGCAGTCCGCAAGCACCTACTTGAGGATGAAATAACTAGATGCAAACAGAACGGAGAGTCTGTTCTGGAATACTATGGTCGCTTATCCAAATTATGGGAAGAAATTCAAACCTTTAAGCCGACTGTATTCTTGTACCTGCGATGCTGCTACTGAACTTGAAAAAGAACGAGAAGACTCTAAAGTTCACAAGTTCCTTTTTGGTCTTGATGATGTGAGATTCAACTCAATTCGATCTCAAATCATTGATGAGGATCCGCTTCCTGGTTTAAACGTCGTCTACTCCAGAGTCATTCGAGCTGAGCAGAACATCAACAACATGCGATCTGCTGATATCAAACAAGATGCAATCGGATTCTCAATCAAATCAGACCTCTCCTCTGCTCCTACGTCTATAACTGCCTCGGCTGTTGCAAATCGGAATCGTGATCCTGCTCGGTCTTGCACTCATTGCAAACATACAGGAAACGAAGCTTCTGAATGCTTCCTCCTACATGGTTACCCGGAATGGTTCCTGGAACAGCAACGCAACTCCCCTCGTAATACATCTGGTTCAAGGGGACGTGGAGGACGATCATCTAACTCCAGTGGTCGTGGACGTGGTCGATTTAATGCTGCTTCTACATCTGTCAGTGCTCCCTCTACCTCTACAACTGATCAAATCTCGGCACTCATAAGCCTGCTCCAGTCACAGCAATCTCAACTCTCCACTGATCGCTTGTCTGGTAAAACTGATCTTTCTGATGTTATTATCGATACTGGTGCTTCTCACCATATGACAGGCGACTTGTCTCTACTACGAGATGTCATTGATATCATACCTTCTGCCGTTACGTTCCCAGATGGCACTGCCTCGCGTGCTACTAAACTTGGCCAAATACATCTAACCAAAAACTACATTCTTACTAATGTTCTTTTTGTGCCAAATTTTAACTGCACCCTGATTTCAGTTTCGAAATTACTAAAGCAAACCGGCTGTATTGCAATATTTACTGACACCATATGTGTTTTACAGGACCGTTTTACGAGGACCCTGATTGGAGCCGGTGAAGAGAGAGACGGGGTATACTACTTCAAAGGTGTCAAAGTTGCTCGAGCTCATCAATCGTCTGCGAAAGGTGTCTCTCCTAGTGTTCTATGGCATCGAAGACTTGGTCACCCATCCTACAAAGTGCTTTCTACATTACCTATGTTTTCTAGTTTAAAAGTTGGTGTTAAGGATTCTCACTCATGTGATATTTGTTTTCGTGCTAAACAAACACGATCAGTTTTTCCTGATAGTTCTAATAAAGCTTTGGAGCCTTTTTCTTTGATTCATTGTGACATTTGGGGTCCTTATAGAACCTTATCTTCGTGTGGTGCTACTTACTTCCTTACCATTGTTGATGACTACTCTCGTGCTGTGTGGACTTACCTCATGTTAGAAAAATCAGAAGTTAAAGACTTGATCAAGAACTTCTGTGTTATGGCTGAAAAACAGTTTGAGAAACAAGTCAAAACAATCCGAACTGATAATGGCTCTGAGTTCATGGTCTTGTCTTCTTACTTCCGACAACAAGGCATCCAACATCAAACCTCGTTTGTTGATACACCCCAACAGAATGCTCGTGTTGAACGAAAGCACAGACACATCCTCAACATTGCACGCGCCCTTCTATTTCAGCCAAACTACCAGTGACTTTTTGGGGTGAGAGTATCCTTACAGCAGCTCATCTCATTAATAGGACGCCATCTGTTGTACTAAACGGACAAACTCCCTATGAATTACTCCACGGCTCCAAACCATCTTACGACTCCTTACGTACCTTTGGCTGCCTCTGTTACGCTCAACGCCGACCTCGAAACAGAGACAAATTTAGTGATCAGTTGGTCATGCAGCTTTCTTAGCTGCCATAACGGCGTCTACAGATCCTAAATCTTACCGCGAGGCTTCTCTGGACGATATTTGGAATGATTCCATGACCGACGAATACACTGCACTAGAAGCCAATCATACTTGGGATGTTACCTCACTACCTCCTGGCAAAAAGGCGATAGCGTGTCAATGGCTTTACAAGACAAAATTTGATGCACAAGGCAACGAAACTCGCAAGAAATCTCGCCTAGTAGCCTGTGGAAATCGTCAACGAGAAGGGCTTGACTATACAGATACGTTTGCTCCCGTGGCCAAACCTACTACTGTTCGTCTATTTCTTAAGCTTGCTGCCACACACAAATGGGAACTACACCAAATGGACGTCTGCAATGCCTTCTTGCATGGTGATTTAAAAGAGGAGGTGTACATGAAGATGCCACCAGGGTTTCAAGATCCTGATCTAACGAAGGTGTGTCGCCTACGTAAATCTATATACGGGCTCAAACAGTCTCCTCGATGTTGGTTTGAGAAGCTCAGTACTGCCTTAAAGTCCTATGGCTTCAAGCAAAGCAGAGCCGACTTTTCCCATTTTTACTTCATCAAAAGCGACATATCACTTCACATCCTTATCTATGTGGATGACTTCATAATAGCCTGTAATGATCTCTCCACTTTACATCGCTTCAAGAACTATCTACATCAGTGCTTCCACATGAAAGACTTGGGCAAACTCAAATACTTCCTCGGTATCGAAGTAGCCCGTAATGCAGATGGTATCTTCCTCTCCCAACGGAGATATGCATTGGATTTAATTACCGACGCTGGTCTCCTTGAGTCTAAGCCATCTTCAGTTCCCATCGAACTTAACCACAAACTGCTCCTCTCGGCTTCTCCTCTACTTACCGATCCTGCACGATACCGATGCCTCATTGGTCGTCTCATTTATCTTACTTTTACCAGGCCTGACCTTTGCTATGCATTCCATGTTCTTTCTCAGTGTATGCAAAAACCTCGCCAGGATCATTGGGATGCTGCGTTGCGAACGGTTCGATATATTCATGGTTCTCCTAGTCAGGGCATACTACTACGTGCTGACTCTGATCTTTGCATCACCGCCTACTGTGACGCTGATTGGAATACATGCCCTATCTCTCGCTGCTCTGTTAGTGCTTACATTGTTCAGCTTGGTCAGTCTCCTATTTCGTGGAAGACAAAGAAACAAAAGACTGTGTCTATGTCCTCTGCCGAAGCTGAGTATCGCTCTATGGCCTTCACCCTGAAGGAACTCAAATGGATCAAACAACTACTTACGCCTTTCGGCATTAATCATCATCAGCCTATGCGCCTCTACTGCGACAGCAAATCAGCTATATATATTGCAGCCAACCCTGTTTTTCATGAGCGCACTAAGCATGTCCAGTCGGATTGTCATTTTGTGCGCGATGCAGTCATGGAGAAGCTCATCACTACAGAACATATCAAGACCAAGGAACAACCAGCTGACATACTCACCAAGGCTTTACCGTCTACTACATTTGCTTACCTTCTCTCCAAGTTGGACATTCACAACCTTTTACTTCCAACTTGAGGGAGGGTATAGAGATAAAGACATAACTTGTAGATAAAGATAACTATTTGTATTGTATTTATCTTCTGTAGTTATCCCCTAATAGTTAGGAGATCCTTCTTGTATATATACATAACATCGTACATGAATAACAACAACAGATTACATTATATTTTAGACCCTTAGTTACGACGTCAAAACTGAAAACCCAGTCTCTGAAGCCTTGCAATTGTCTGTGATGATAAGATAGACTTCCTCTATGCTCTCTTTTTCTGTATGCCCAAGTCATTGACTCTGTTTTTGAAGAGTTCATGTGGCTGTCTGCAACTTGTTGGATTTTCAAAAAACTCCTATAAACATCTTCATTTGTTAGGGCATCCTGTTGAAGAACCTGAAGAAAATGATCATTGAGCTGATCTTGATCAGGTGGCTCGGCATTTGCTTGGTGTATGACGAAAGTTGAATAACCATAGATTTCTATAAATATCTCTCCATCACAAGATCTGTGTTCACCTCGCAGTGAATCAATATAGATGTCTGATATCACTCAATTTACCCTAAGGAGTGAATTACTCTCATCAAAAGAGGTCAAGTTATAGTACTTAGGGATCGAATCCACAAGGAGCTAAGGCACACACTAGATCTAATAGTTATGATTATGCGAGGCTAACAGTAAATAGATTATAAAGCAGTAAATAAAATAGTAAATATATTAAATGGCAAGGGCGAACAAGGTAGTTGTTCTTATGTAACCGAGAGTTGTTGATGGAAGGATGGTAGCTAGATCTAGGGTTTCTATTCAGGTATTGAGGATTATTATAGCTATAGATGCCTAACAAGTTGCTTGCATGATACTATAGATCTCAGCCGCTTAACTCAAGTGATGTATCACTGGTTAAATAATCTAGATCTCTGGCCACACCTTTCGCATGATGACACATAAAAAGAGTCGGTCGATATCCTTTTGAGATATCGAGCGATACACCTTTCGCAGCGCTGATCGATTCACCTGTCGGGATATCGATCGACGGTTTCTAGATCTTCCTAGGCGCGAGCCGAATATGAACACTAGGTCTCAAGGAGGAGCTGTCGCTCTTCTCAACAGGAGACAAGCTAGTTCAAATGGATAATTCAAGATAATCAAAGATCCTAGTAATCTATGTTCTAGTTAGCTAATCTAGAACAAGCATAGGGTGCAATCCATTTGATGAGTATCAAAACTTAGCAAGTATAGTTTGGGGCTAATCCCACAAACCTATTTGAACCTTAGATCTAACAGGTGGATCTATTCAGACTTGAAGTATGTCACAGAAATCATAGATGAATAGATGAAAAGCAATAGATAAATAAACCAAAAGCAAAGGAGTTCCAGGAGGACTCTCAAGGAGTTCCTCCCTTCTCTCCTAACTTAGAACAATGAATAGAAGAAAGCGTAGAAAACGTAGCCGTCAACAATGGCTTAAAAATAACATAAATAGGGTTTCTGGTCGTCAAGGGTATTTTGGTAACTTTGTGGTGACTCATGGGCTTCAGTCGGTCATGAAATATACTTGGCCCACATTCTGATGTCCCTGTCGATCGACATGAAGTGTGCTATGTCGATCGACATACAATCCTCTTCTCGGCAGCCTTCTCTCGCGAGGCAGACTGACCACTCTTCAGTAAATCGGGCATAACTGCAGCTACAAGATGCTGATTGACCTCAGACCGGTGGCATTGAAAAGATAACGCAAAGCTCTATCTCGTGTCATAATATGGGCTAAATCCAACGGTGGGAAGATCTCCATAGAGAGTTAAACATCTGAAGCGTCTGTGCAGTTCTGCACTTCGAAAGACTCCAAAAGGCAGCAAAATCACCATATATCTCCAAATCGTCCCTGAACCTGTAAATACTTCTAAATAGACTCCAATATATAGTAATTAGTATATAAAACACTTATATACCATGGGTAAAAATGGGTAAAATACATGGTATATCAACTCCCCCAGACTTACCCTTTTTCTTGTCCTCAAGCAAAACAAACAGGCAGTCTCTCTGAAAGAGGTTTGAAAACAGCAGGGACTCAAAAGATTTTAAAAACTCAGTTCATCATCTCTCTAGTAGTGCAAACCAAATCATTAAACATTCTAACCTTAGAAGCACATTATACAATATCCTAGTATAGCAACAAAATTCCACTAGTTCTACAACCTAACAGATCCTGTCTGACAATCCCCTCTACTAACCTCATTTCTTGCATAAAAATAAAAGTGTAGGCTTTACCTTGGGAGTATCGATCAAATGACACATGGATTCAACTCAAACAAGTATCTGAACACACAGGTAGTCTTCTCTGATCCCTTTCTTTCCTCATCTCTCTTCTCTTGAATCTCTTATTAGTTTCAATTTCAACAGGTTTCGATGCCACATAGGTCATCTAGTCTATCTCATTGACATTTGCATTGTAACTCATACATTTTTGGCAAAGTGTAGCGAATAATGGGGTTCGGTACTCAACCTATCCCTTGTTTCCACAATGTGTGATCACCTTTGAGATTTAGAATAATGGGGTCGCAGGAGACACTCCTACCCCTCTGCCTCTCAAGAAGTCATATCAATCTTTTATAACTTAAACTTAGATCTTTGAGATGCCGAAGAGAGAGAAGGAAGGGAACCAGAAACACACATAATTTTTACCTTCCAGACTTGTAGGAGGATTCCGATCCTATGTATACCAAGCCCCAAGACAAGCAAATCAAGTCAGTATTAGGTTGGAGGTCAGCTTTGGTTCCTTCAAACCCATGTTCGGAAATACGCTAGGCGTTAGTCGGGCGGCAAACACGGGCCTAGCGAGTTATTACAAAATCGGGGATTAAGCGGGATTTAATCGGCGATTTATTTTTGTTATATACGTTTCATTTGTGTAGATAATCAATAATGATTGCGTGGTGTGGCGGTTTAGACTCTTCAATTTAAGGCAGAGACCCGGGTTCGAGCAAAGGGTGATGTCTTTTCCCATCTTTTAATATTCAAGTTAACTGAAGGGTACTTACGTAATTTATATGTCATCTTCTTCTTTAGATTTTTAGGGTTTCTGCAACTTTGAGCCCGACGGCTCCTTATATATTAACGAATTTAACATCAGTTTTCTTTGTTTTTGTTGTGTTTTTATGCAAATTTCGTGAATCTGAAGCGTATTAATCGATTTATAGGGTCAAACGAGTAAGAACTTAAAATTTTTCAGAGATCCCGATTTTTTAACTGAATCTCTCCAATTCGCCACGCTGGGTGTCCGGATAACGCTTTCCGGCGAGTACGCGGACCTAGGCGGCGCGTTTTAGAACATGGCTTCAAACAATTTCAGCAAGTGCAAACATAGTTGACAGGTTGATCCACTTTAGTATCTCTAGTACTTCTGCAGTTAGTAAATATAAGACTGGTTTAAAGAGTGGTTAGATGACAAGTAATAAATCGAATAAGATCATCATCTCCTTCTTGACTCAATAAAAACTTTTTGAGAACGTTTTAAATAAGACTCATAAAGTAGATAATCATTAGTAATCTCCCCAGACTTAAATTACACTGTCCCAGTGTAACACAGTCGGTGGTATGAAAAACATAAAGCATACTTACGAAAATTAACAAGTTAGAACGATATACCAGCTCGCTGATGTCTGTGTCGATCGACACAATGAAGTATCAATCGATCGTTGAAGATGAAGCGCTGTCGAACGATATCGACATGGTCTCATCGGTCGATGGTTAGAGAGATCGTTTGACACAATGAAGAGACAATCGATCGTTCATATGAAGTGCTGGCGATCGATATCGAGCTGGTCTCATCGGGCGATGTGCTAAGCAATCGTCTACACTTGGATCTGGTTTTTTTTTTTTTCACTTAACTAAAACACAATATCAGTAGAACCTCCCCCAGACTTAAATAACACTATAATGGTGTTATCAAGTCGGAGATTGGTGAGAAATAAACCATAAGTACTCAATTTAACAAGTTAGAACGAAATACCTGACCGGAATAGATGTTGATCGATGTAAATGTGTTGTCATCGATCCTGGCAGATTTGGTTATGTCGATCGGTATCGACTTCTTCTCGTCGGTCGATATTATGGCAATCGTTTACTCGGGTCCCTATTCTAAATAGCTATTCTAAATTATAATATTAGCACGACCTCCCCCAGACTTAAACAACACTGTTACCAGTGTTATACAGTCTAAGATTGGTGGAAGAATAAATCATAAGGACAATAATTAACAAGGAAAAACAGTATACCTAACTTTGATGTGAATATTGACCAACACAGTTAAGTGGCGATCGATACTCTTGATGCTCTATCGATCAACACAATTAAGTGGCGAACGATCGATGCTATTAATGTTCTGTCGACCAGTGTTTGCAACCATCGGTCGATATTGGTATATCAATGCTTCTTCCATGAATCTTCTCATGTAACCTAACATAGATTAAACACTAAAAATCTAAAAGTTAGTAATAGATAACTAATAAAACGAATTAACTATTTTTTTCCGGATGAACAGTGACTGCTACAGTAGCGTTGCTACAGTGTCTACTACAGTAACTCTGCTACAGTATCAATCGATTTGCTTGCTACAGTGTCACTCGATGATCTTGCTACAGTGTCGGTCGGCACTGTTGCTACAGTGCGTGCGCACTGTTCATCTTTTTTTTTTAACCTGCAATAATGAAAAACAGAAATCAGTAGTATATGAAAATAAAACCAAATTTAGAACAAACCTAACAAGTGGGTTGCCTCCCACTCAGCGCTTATTTTTAGTCATTAGCTTGACTTTTGGAGATCTGATTTGGTTCGGATGAGAATGAGAACATGCTCCAAAACAAATCCCAATGTCCAATCTTTTGAGGCTTTATCATTCTTGTGTGAAAGCCTCCTCCATAGACTTTTCTCCTTTGTCTATCATCTCAGCAATAAGGAGTGCTTTAAGCTTTGCAAATGGATGTAAAATGCATCTGTTGCGCACTCTGGATGTCCTGACACAATCTGAAAAGTAAGGAGTCAATGGTAACTGAGAACCTCCCTTGGTTCGTTTCCGCTTCTTCCAATTTCTCCTCTTCTTTTCCACAGACTTGTGTAGTCTCACTCCAAATTTCCTGACATCATCAGAGAAGTGAGGAATCAATGATAACTGGGAATCCCTTTTGGTTCTTTTCCTCTTCCTCCAATTCATCATCATCTTTCCCCCAGACTTGTCTGAACGCGTGGTGGTATCTCTATCAAAAATATTTCCACACACTTCATACTCATTCTACTCTGATTCGCGTATGGTATCGATCGATGAACCAGTGGTAGTGTCGATCAATAACAGATTGATGATGTCGACCGGTGGTATCCGGTAGATGTCGATCGATGGTGGAGTGATATTATTGCTCGATGTTTACTGAACAGTGTCGATCGAGGCTTCTTCTCTGAGGCCTTTGTCGACTTCAGTTCTACACCTCATCTCCCTCTGAGAAGCTACTATATGCTGATGATCATTAAATACTCCATTGCAGGAATCTAGGTGCACACCTCTATCTGGTGGTATAGGAGATACAGCTTCAAACACCGTGCATGGAACCTCAATCTTCACAGGGTCATGTATCCTTTTTACTCTTTTGCAAATCCCAGCAGCTTCTTCTGCGCATATGGGTCTTGGATATTCGGGGACAGCAGGGTATGAGGTCTCAGACTTGTGCATTTTCTCCTCAATCAGTTCCAGATCAACTGTGTATCCTGGAAGCTCGTCTAAACATGTGTGTCGATCGATGCACTCGGGTGGGTGTCGATCGATGATGAATGGTGGATGTTGATCGATCTCATCAGGTAGGTATCGATCGATTCTCGCATTTGACGAAGTCTCCATATCTTTTCTCATAGTGTTCCGCTCGTCATCAAGCTTCTGTTCCGACTCAAGCCATTCCTCCAGCTCTATGAAGTCTTCCATAGTGACTTCTACACTCGAATCCAAGTCTCCAAGTTGTTCTCCACCCTCTAACTCCAAAAATTTTTCTAGCTCCAAGAAATCTTCCATGGTGATCTCTTTTTCTACATCTTGGTTAGGATAACAACTTCATACATCAATTCTCTTCTGTGTCGAGTCTGCAATGTCCTGAGGACAACTCGATCTTTTAGGGATTTCGGGTGGTGTCGATCTGTGACCAACGTCTCTGTCGATCGATGTTGAGATGCTGGTGTCGATTGATGCTGAAGTGATATTGTCGATCGATGTCAAGGTCGCGGGGTCGATCGATGCTGAGCCTGTGTCACTAATATCGGCTTCTTCTACTCTACTCAGTTCTTCAGGTGCAATCTGTTCATCATCCTCTACCATATATTCCAGCATAGCTCTCATCTCAATCTCTAGATTTGCTGCAGCATTACATCGGAAGTTGTTGAGGAAGGCGTTTGTGATGTCTTTCCAAGTAGTAACAGATCCTTGTGGCAACTTCCTGAACCAACATGCTGCTTCTCCAGCAAGAGAATATGAGAATAATTTGCAGAAATAGTAGTCTTCAGGGACTCCATTGCATCTGATGGTCGAAGCTAAATCTTCGAATGCCTCTAAGTGGTTAGTGGCATCTTCATAATGAAGACCATGAAAAGGAGTCTGACCCACAAGAGAGATATATGCAGTAGGTAGCTCAGGGACGGAACTTTGGAATGTTGAACGACGTAATGCAGACCTTTTAGCATATAAATCCTCAGGACTGTTGTAGTCTCTGAGTGCTCTTTGTTCTGTTCCAGCATTCACAGCAGTAGCATCAGGGATTTCGAGATGTATCGATCGATGAGACATGTCTGTATCGATCATTTCTGAAGTGCCGATATCGATCGATGCTGAAATCGAATCACTTGTATCAGCTTTTTCTACTATGCTCGGCTCTCCAGATCCATCTTGTTCATCATCCTCAACCGTACCATGGTTGACTAGCTGTCCTCTGTTCAGTTTGTCCCTCTGTGTATCCTCATAAGCATGTTGATCCTGAATGTCTGGCTGCTTGACATGAGTTGTTGGGGTCTCAGAATCTCCATTCTGCTCGCTGTAGACATAATCAATAATCTGGCTGATACTAGTCATTATTCCTTTCTCATGATCTTCAGTCATCTTCTCCATCATGTAATCAAACCTTTTACTTCGAATTGCTACAGCTTCACTGAAAAATTTACCTAGGAAGGCGCTTTTGATGTCTTCCCAACAGGTTAGAGATCTTGGCTGCAACTTACTGAACCAGCTAAAAGCATCTCCAGATAAAAAATAGGGGAAGATCTTGCAGATAATGTGATCTACAGGTACCTCATTCTGCCTGTTTGCTGATGAGGCTAACCCCTCGAGTGTCTTGATAAGATCTTTGGGATTTTCAATAGAAAGACCTTTGAAAGGGTCCTCGCTTCCCAAATCATACCATTGGCTTGTCAAAGTAAAATCGTTTGTCGCAGCAACATCAATCACATCAGGGATTACATCACCATCTGCATTAATCAATTGTCCTCTGGTGTTGCAAGGACGACCTTCTTCGTCTCGCCAGATACCTCTCTTATCAATCTTAAGTATGAGTGCTCTGACCTCCTTTGTCTTCCCGCCAGTGGTGTCGGTCGATCCATGATGAATAGAATTTTTCGGCGGCGGATGAACAGTGTCCGGATGAACAGTACTCGGATGAACAGTGTCGCGATGAACAGTGCCGCGATGAACAGTACCGCGATGAACAGTGTCGCGATGAACAGTGTCGGGCGACACAAAATGAACAGTGTCGATCGATTTTGGATGAACAGTGTTCGGATGAACAGTGTTTTCGTGAACAGTACCGCGATGAATAGTGTTTTGGTGAACAGTGCCGTGATGAACAGTATCGGTCGACACGGGATGAACAGTGTCGATCGACGTCGAATGAACAGTGTCGATCGATGCGGGATGAACAGTACCTCGATGAACAGTACTCGGATGAACAGTACCCGCGTGAACAGTACTCCGATGAATAGTATCGGGATGAACATTATCCGCGTGAATAGTACTACGATGAACAATACCTCGGTGAACAGTACCCGTGTGAACAGTGTTCCCGTGAACAGTGTCGTTTGACGATTTGTATACTCTGTCGATCACCGGTTCTTGTAGGGTGTCGATCGATTCGTGATGGACGATGTCGATCAATTTTTGGTGTATGCTGTCGATCGATGCTGCTTGGAGGGTGTCGATCGTTACTACCCTCGTAGACTTACGGATCGTGCATAAACCATCATACTTCTTTGAAAACCCTAAAAATCCTTTTTTCATTGATGCTTCTGGTATGTACCTGAAACAGAAGAAAAAAATTTATTAGATTTTTGAACAATAATAAAACCTAAACAAAATCTAACTAAACAAGATCTAATGGCGATCGAAGCTCCCCGGCAACGGCGCCAAATTTGATATCACTCAAATTACCCTAAGAAGTGAATTACTCTCATCAAAAGAGGTCAAGTTATAGTACTTAGGGATCGAATTCACAAGGAGCTAAGGCATACACTAGATCTAATAGTTATGATTATGCAAGGCTAACAGTAAATAGATTATAAAGCAGTAAATAAAATAGTAAATATATTAAATAGCAAGGGCGAACAAAGTAGTTGTTCTTATGTAACCGAGAGTTGTTGATGGAAGGATGGTAGCTAGATCTAGGGTTTCTATTCAGGTATCGAGGATTATAATAGCTATAGATGCCTAACAAGTTGCTTGCATGATACTATAGATCTCAGCCGCTTAACTCAAGTGATGTATCACTGGTTAAATAATCTAGATCTCTGGCCACACCTTTCGCATGATGACACAGAAAAAGAGTCGGTCGATATCCTTTTGAGATATCGAGCGATACACCTTTCGCAGCGCCGATCGATTCACCTGTCGGGATATCGATCGACGGCTTCTAGATCTGCCTAGGCGCGAGCCGAATATGAACACTAGGTCTCAAGGAGGAGCTGTCGCTCTTTTCAACAGGAGACAAGCTAGTTCAAATGGATAATTCAAGATAATCAAAGATCCTAGTGATCTATGTTCTAGTTAGCTAATCTAGAACAAGCATATGGTGCAATCCATTTGATGAGTATCACAACTTAGCAAGTATAGCTTGGGGCTAATCCCACAAACCTATCTGAACCTTAGATCTAACAGGTGGATCTATTCAGACATGAAGTATGTCACAGAAATCATAGATGAAAAGCAATAGATAAATAAATCAAAAGCAAAGGAGTTCCAGGAGGACTCTCAGTCGGTCATGAAATATACATGGCCCACATTCTGATGTCCCTGTCGATCGACATGCAGTGTGCTGTGTCGATCGACATACAATCCTCTTCTCGGCAGTCTTCTCTCGCGAGGCAGACTGACCACTCTTCAGTAAATCGGGCATAACTGCCGCTACAGGATGCTGATTGATCTCAGACCGGTGGCATTGGAAATTTAACGCAAAGATCTATCTCTTGTCAAAAGATAGGCTGAATCCAACGGTGGGAAGGTCTCCATCCAGAGTTAAACATCTGAAGCGTCTGTGCAGTTCTGCACTTCGAAAGACTCCAAAAGGCACCAAAATCACCATATATCTCCAAATCGTCCCTGAACCTGTAAATACTTCTAAATAGACTCCAATATATAGTAAATAGTATATAAAACTGATACAGGAAAAGAGATGCCACGTCATAAGGTTGTTACACGGAAACAGAGCTATAAAAGATGGAAAAGCAAATGAATAGAATCAACCAAGAAAATTGTAAACCTGTTTGTTTTCTTTTTCTTTTCTGTTACGAGATTTTCCTGTGAACTTTCCTGGAAAATTACTCAATGTTGTTCTAGAATCCTCTTCTTCATTTGGATTCTTCACACTTGAGTTGAGTCTCGTTGTTTCATGAACATTGATTCTCTTTCATTCTATCGACATACAGATTTACCGTATCAGTGGTATCAGAGCCGTCGCATCCTCGGAATCGATGGCAGGTGTGTAGTTTCTGGTCTTCGATTGTGATTCCGGTGACTTGCGTCCATGGATTTCAGCTTTGGAAGATCAGTTTGCGACTGATGATTACACGGATTTGAACAAATTGGCTTTAGCTGTGTATCTGATCGGAGGTGAAGCAGAAGCGTTTGTTCAAAGACGTCACGAGATCAAGTATTTTGAAACTTGGAAAGATTTAAAGACGAGCTTGCTATGGTGGTTTGGTGAACCTGACGATCCAGATCGGAAGCAGTTGGAGGCGAAGAGAGACGAGTCGGTTTTGACTGAGCGAGTTACTGTGATTCAAGAAGTGAAGGACCATCTCGTGAATCTTTTTATCCATTCGACTCGAGAGGTTGCATTGTTGGAAGTAGATTCGAAGGATTCACTTGAACCAAATGTGGACTGTGATTTCGTGGATGATGAATCACGAAGAGCAGCCAAGGAGATTCAAGAGAGGGCTGTTTTGGAATTGCAAGTTGCGTCCGAAGGAGTTCCACCGATTCATGTACGAGAGGAAGGTGATTCAACTACCAAAGTGGAATCAACTGATTTGATGCAAGAAAACGAGGTGTCAAATTCTGTTTTGGAACCAAGCCATAAGATAGATGATATGCAGACTGCTTTGCTTGAGAACAGTAGCTCACAGCTTCTAGACAATGATTCACGCAATGAATCATACATTTTAGATGTAGATGAGGTGGGAGAATTGACTCAAAAAATCAGTAGAGTCGGTTGATCTGGTCGCACACCAGCTGTTTGATCAAATGTGTTTGAGAAGAAGAAGAGAGAATCAACAGAAGATTGTGAGTAAAATGCTAAAGACATGGAAATTTAAGTTCAAAAGTAAGGAGTTGATTGAACATGGTATGACAGAGCATTGTCGGATGACAAATGTATTGAAGGGAGAACACGTATACGTTTTAGAGATGGAAGTGGTACAGGAATTAAATCTCAAGTCAGTACACGCTATGGAGCTCAGTGCTATGAAAAATGTTTTGATGGGAAAGGGACTCTCGGGTCTAGCTCTTTGTGTTAAAGTGTGGAACCTGGTGGCGACTTGACTAAGCTAGCTAACTGGAATCGATTGGATACGTGTCATGTCTATGGTGGGCTGATGAGAGTGAAAGGTGTTGGTGATGTCAAGTTTGTCAAGAACCAGAATGCAAGTTTGCTATCTGTTGTGGGTGTAATGAACCTTGCTAGCCACGAAGTGTTTGGAGTTCTGTTGCTAGAGATGCCGCTATGGGGTTTTAAAACATGGAAGTATAAGTACAAGGAGAATGAGCACAAGAAAATATTCAAGGGTTGGCTCGTGGTGGAGTCTAAAAAGATGGGACAGCCATGTCAAGAAGATCTTTCTACTGAAGAAACAAGAGAAACAGAAGCTAAAAATCTCAGTTTTTCTAAGGGAATGAAGTATATTCAGAGACATTCTCTTGCGTTGGAAGTTGAGGATCAGATGGCACGAGTTGACATAGAGGAAGAGGAGTTCCATGATAAGCAGCCAAACATGTCTGGATCAGATGGAGAGCAAGGGTTTGGAAATTCAAACTACTGGATCTCCAAGGTCAAGGTCGTGGAGATACATACCCAGCATGTGCTCCTTAAGAATAGCTTGTATTACCTTGCGCAGAGGAAATTTACAGGGAGAAGGTTAAGACATTAGTCTTCACGGAACTTAAACTATATCTCAAGAATGGATTACACTCTGTTTTCAGTATCCAAGATGCGGAAGCTTTAGCCGTTGAGCCAAAGACGTCCACTGCAGAACGGCTACAATACATATGTGAGAAAAAGACTACGAGAGGAAGAATAGAGCAGCAGCAAATTACAGATAGCATGTATTATCTTGCTGCAGAGGAAGTTTACAGGGAGAATGCTGAAGCTTTCGTCCTTAATGAACTCAACCTATATATAAAGGATGAATTACACTCTGGTTTTGGCAGTGAGGTTGAGGTTGCTAAGGAAGATGTGGAAACCATAACAGGACAGATAACAACGACCTCGGAAGTGCAGTTGAGAGGAAGAAAATTGCAGGGGAAAACAAAACAACAGAAACTCCTCAAATCTTGGAGATTCAAATACAATCACATTGCAGTACTACGAGATAACAAAACGAGAAACTCTATGCATCATGTTGCTTTAACAACTCCACAGTCTCGTACTTTCATGTACATAACAGTACGACAAAGAGATCAGTCGCTGTTTGTGGTCACTTGGTGTGAGTTTCGAAAACATTCTTCAGTTGTGTGGCACCAATGGAGAACCAAAACAAGACAGGAAAGTGAACTGTGCTGCATGAACCAGAGAGTTGCAGGAGAGGACCTTCTACATTGCTGGTCATGGTTTCAGGTTTCATGCTTGGACAGCATTGAAGATGTGAACAACAAGCATAAACTTTGTGGTCAAAGTTTCTCAAACAGGGGAGATTTGATACAGGAAAAGAGATGCCACGTCATAAGGTTGTTACACGGAAACAGAGCTATAAAAGATGGAAAAGCAAATGAATAGAATCAACCAAGAAAATTGTAAACCTGTTTGTTTTCTTCTTCTTTTCTGTTACTAGATTTTCCTGTGAACTTTCCTGGAAAATTACTCAATGTTGTTCTAGAATCCTCTTCTTCATTTGGATTCTTCACACTTGAGTTGAGTCTCTTTGTTTCATGAACATTGATTCTCTTTCATTCAATCGACATACGGATGTATCAAAAACACTTATATACCATGGGTAAAAATGGGTAAAATCCATGGTATATCAATGTCTAACACGATTGCATCACACATCTAACAAAAACTTTCACCGAATATTTATCACTCCCCCGAAACCAATTGTCACTGTGATAAAGAAAATTTGTGCTGTAACCATGATCTGGACACACTCCATCGATCATAACCCGTTCAGATGGTCCAAGTGTCCACTCTTTCACGTTTTGAATTCCACCTATATTGTTTTCCTTGTGAAAAACATTTAAAGTTGGATCTGCATCATCGTATACATCAATTATTGGAGCTCCATCCATCTCTTTGAGAAGATCATTGTTTTCGTCATTGCTGTCAAACACCAGATCTTTATAGGGATTGTTTGCACGCAGATGAAACAAATTGTCTCTTCGGTCAAGATCCAGTGGCTCCTCACATTTCTCTTGAGCCCTTCCATGTTGAGAAAAGAATATTGAGGCTCTTTCCACAGAATCACGCTTGAGAATTTGATCTGGAAAATCCACAAATAAATATTCCTCAGGATTAATCTTCTCTGTGACTTGTAAATAATCTCTAGGAGTGAAACGAAAGTCCACATAGTCATCTTTCACAAGTGGAACATTGACTTTGACATAATCCTTTGAAATCTGATCCTTGTAATTGTTAATAACATAATATAAAGAGAATCAAAGGTTGTGGAAATTTCTGTATTCTTATTGATCGCATACGAGCTTTACATATATGAATCTCAAGGAGAGTCAATCTATGATATCTAATACTCTGTTACAACTTACAACAACGTTCCTGAAATATCGAAACTAACACAAAGAATATCCGTATCTTATCAATACAATGGTTACCGTTAGACCAGCATACTTCAAACTCCAATATAATATACTCGTCAACATAGATGGCAAAAACTGGTTCTCCATAGATCTCGAGTTTGTTGCAGAGATCATATTCTTTTTGCGAAAAGAGATTAGATTGATCGTAGCCAATCAGCCGATTTCCTGTATGGCCGTTTTGTTGGCTGTGAAAAGTGTCATGCTTATCTAGTCGTTGTGAAACTAGTTCGATCAATTGATGTACTGATGATAAGGATTGACTCGTTTCATGAGTCTCCAGACGTTTACGGCTCGACTCAGCCCAATCATATACTGATTCGTTGCTGCATCGATCCATTGAAGAAGTATAGTTGTCCCAAGCCATGATTATAATACGTCCAACAACATTTAAAAAAAAAATCACGTAACATAAACCAATATAGAGAATCAACTCGACATGTGCCATGAACAATAATGTACTTGCGGATAGAGACATCTAAAAGAATGTTGTATGTGCATTATACCTAAAAGAATGTTATCTGTGATGTATCTGCGAATAAAGATAACTAAAACAAGTAAAGTCCACAAAACAATCATCTAAACATATTGATTTCCTAAACCATCCCATAGATTTTGGTTTATGATATACGTACATATACATGAATTTATTCAAATTTAAACCACCTATAAAATTTAGCTTAACTTTCTAAATAAACCAAATCAATAAATACTCAATCAAAACATAATATCGTCTATTAATCAAAATATAATATATTCAATGTCATATCTAATTTAGAACTATATCCAAAATTTTTGCTAATTATAAAAATAGATTTGATTCCTAAAAATTAGCCTATTTATTAATTAGTCAATCTCGGTTTGTATATCCTATTTTTATATTTTAAAAACTTACATATAAATTTTTAAAATTCATTATATTTTCTATAAACATGTATACCTAATTTATAATTTTTTAGTATAGCATCCTAATTCATAGTTATTTATTTATTTATATTTTTAACCTATAAGAATATTGTTTTCATATAGTGTATATAATTTTCTAAATACATATATATATCTCAAATTTGTTCTTTTGTTGTCGAATATTCGTCATAAAAACATGGTTTAACACAAAAAAAAATTATAACAAGAAGACAATATAATACAATCAAATATTTAAATACATCATTTAGGATTAGCAAAAAAGCTTTGATAGCTTACCGAAAATTCATATCCGCGCTAGTTAATATCTATTTATATAAGACTTTTTCTTGGGTTCACCCCCTAGGGTGAACCTTTAGGTTCACCAACCAATAGGAAGTTGTCATTTTAAATCTAGTATCTTTTAATTAAGGAAACAAAATAACTTGCCAAATTATGTTATGCTTTTAAAATAAATAAAAAGATTAAATAAATAAAAATAAAAATAGTTCTAAAAAATATTATTTTAAAAAAATATTTATTTATAAGATTTAGAGTTTAGTGTTTAAGATTTATAGTTTAAAATTTATCCAAATGTTTATTGTTTTTCCAAGGGTTAGAGTTTACCCAAAGGTTTAGGGTTTACCCAAGGGTTTAGGGTTTAGGATTAGAATTTAGGGTTTAGTGTTTTGTTGACAACATGTTTAGTGTTTTTCCAAGGGTTTAGGGTTTAAGATTAGAGTTTAGGGTTTAGTATTAGAGTTTAGGGTTTAGTTGACAACATTATTTTTTTAATTCGTTTTTATATACTATTTTTATTTATTTTTAAATTTTATTTTGAAAAGATAATATAATTTGACAAGTTATTTGTTTCCTTAATTAAAAGATACTAAATCTAAAATGACAATTTTTTATTGGTTGGTGAACCTTTAGGTTCACCCTAGGGAGTGAACCCAAGAATAACTCTTTATATAAAGAAGAGTTCTTTCTTTCCTGAGACCCTCCACATCAGATGTCAGCGTAACAATTAGAGCTCTGCCATACTGACACGTGGCGATTAAATGAAACGGTGTGTGCTGAGTTATTTATGCGTCATATGGGCTTAATTTGGGCTTCTTTCACGCTAAATTCAACAGCTTTTTCTCTGCAACAATACCTAGGTTTAATCGTCTTCATCGACTGTCTTCGTCATCTATGGCTCTTCTCGAGCCGGATCCATCACCATTAAAAACTATCGCCATTAATGGAGTTTATTGAGGTTGTGTGAGAAAAAAACTGCCTGAGGAATCACTATGTCGATCTTGATTCGCGTCTGTTCGCCTTACATTCTTCTCCACCAAAACGTTACGGATTCATCCATTCATTGTCATTAAGAACCATTTTATTCCTTTGACTGACAACAAGCATAATTAATCATTCAATGCTTCTAATTCTCTCCCAGGTGATTATTCACCTATATAATGGTTTGTCCTCATCTCATGAACATCATCCTCACAATTCCAAAAAAACAGTCTGGTACTTATTTTTCAGTTTTATGACTAACTCATCCGTTCTTCTCCCTGATTTGCAAGCCGCTTTTTTTCCACCGTCGAGGTGCCACTGCTGATGGGTAAATATGTTTCTCATCGATGCTAAGGTAATCTTGTTCACAAAACTCATTATCAACTTCGTTTCAATCTAAAACCAGTGAATTAACTCATAATTGTAAAATTGTTGTCAAAATCTTAACTGAACATCTTAGGGATTCATTTTTGAATCCATTTGGTTACTTATGCATTCTTTTTACATGTTAATTTCACATGGTATTTGTGAAATATAACAGCCCCGTATACAGATAATGAGAACAGTAACATGTCGAAAAGTCTCTTTCTTCGCATATTAGCAGATTTGGATTACACTGACTGATTTGTTCCAGCGTCGGTCACACAGAAAATCGTTTTTCCTAACAGGCCCGTGTACAGCCTCCCCAACTTATTCACAATAAAGAACAAAGAGATTTATCGTTTGGCTGACCACAGTTTCGACTTAATTAGACAAAGCCACAAACAGTCTCAACTCATAACTGACTAAAAATCAAAGTTCAATTACAGCATTGCATAGAATGTCATTAAACATAAATTCTATGTTCTAAAGTCTAAACTAGAGTGTTCCATATGTTAATCAAGCAATTGAATCAAATGTCATAGTACGGTTTGGGAACACATGATGTTCCGTAACTGCCAGAACACATGATAAGTAGGCACATGTTTATATTTCCGTCCCTGTACATTACCACTCTGAACTCCCTTATATGCAAACAAACATACTCCCTCTGTTCCTAAATATAAGATGTTTAGGTTAAAACACACATATTAAGACAAAATCACTTTTTGTCTAGAAAATAGAGTTTAAACTACAAATTAATGGTATTCAAGCAATTATAAAATCCCCTAGACATTATTTGTGAAGTGATTTTACACATGTCATCTTCACATTCACTCTTTTTTTATAATAATTCTTCTATGTTATATATATATATATATATATATATATATATATATATATATATATATATATATATATATATATATGTTGTAATGTGCACATTTATATAATAATAAATAATGTACTATATATATTATCTAATATAAAACTAAACATTTGAAACCAAAATAAATATTAAAAATATAATGCTATTTACCAAAGAATAGTGAAGGTTCTATCATTTTAATTCAAAACAAAAATATGTGTTATTATGATCTCAGAATTCTTTCATTATTTGTTTGTTTATAATATTTTTAATCTACATAATGATTTTTAAATATTATAAATATTTATAAATAACTTTTATTATAATTTACATTGATAGCTTACCGCTTCCCTTACAATGAAACCGAACTGTTCATGTGTTCCAGAACTCTTGCTTTCCTGAAGCGCCAATTTGCTACACTTACCCATATTTTCAACAACTTCCTTGATCTTCCCAGCAAATCCGTCTACTTCCTTGATGATTTTTTGCACCACAATTTTCACGTCTTCCTCATCTTTTGTCTCTCCACTGTCTTCAAATTCGATGAGATACTTATTATTAGCTTCTCTACTAGGTTTCTAATCAACTTCATCGCTTCAATGTTGCTCTTTGTATGTTCTCCGTCAATCGTAACAAATCTATCTTTGACTCCAAAGCCTCCTCATAGTCTTTCATCATCCCATAGACCCATATCCCTGCGGTTCCAACCGTTTTGGTCAATCCAAGCGCAACCGCAACCACCACTGGAGGTGCGACTACGATGCATAAATACATGGACAAGACAGAAAATGAGAAAAACGCAGCCCCGAAAACTATAGTCGCTAGTTTCCTCCTTTTCTTTACGTCCTTCTGCTTCTTATCAAGCTCCACTTGCAGCTCAGGGAACTTCTCGAGAAGCCTAAGCTGCTCCACGTAGACAGATTAGAACTGTTGCATGAACTCATCACCAAAAGGGTCTCCCATAGCTTTAACCTTATTCAGCTCCTTTAACGTATCCGCGTAGTTCTTGTTTCCTCCAAGATCCATGTCCATCGACTCTTTTTCAAACTTCTTAATCGCGACTCTAATGTTCAGCACGGTTATTTCTGCTTTCTTGACGCACTTATCCACCGTATTAAAGAGATTTAAAGTCTTTAGTTCTTCGTAATAGAGATCAACCAAAGACTTTAGTTCTTCATTCTTCAACACATCTTCTTTGCTGTCAATAATGAACTTGGCCACATTTTCGCTCTGATCACGTAGATACCCACAGACTAGGGATAAATCTTTAGTCTGGCCCAGCACTGAACGAGCGGATCAGATTGCTGGTTTGTAGGTGAAGCGAAGAATCAAAGGATTTCAGCTCTGGGTCGTCTTGGCAAGCGGATACGTAAGAGTTCACGTAGTTTTCTGCGTAGTTTGGGAGCTTGTCAGTTAGGAAAGGCTTAAAAGGTGAAGTGCTAGTTCCACTCCTCTTAGAACTCACGCATCCTGAGTATTTCAACAGTAGTTCAGCGAAAAATCCAACAGGCGGCATTGACATATTGTACTGAAGCTAATCTGGAAAGGAACAAAAAACCAAGAGAATTAGGGCAAAGCATAAACCAAGTTTAGGTTAACATCAAGAAAACTAGCTTGAGGGTGGCGTGCACTGCACGAATATAATCTACTAATTAATACTTAAAAGCAAGGAATAACACATTTTACCCCAAATAAAAAGAAAGAAGATTAACGCATATCAAGATGGTTGAATAGGTATATTGCTCAAGACAACAGAATGTCCAGATTACTTATGTCTCTGATCTACAAGTATCTATAGTTGGGTTCGAATCTTTACGGATTCGGTTTGGTTGGGTTCGAATCTTTGCAGGTTTAATTTGTGTTTTAAGAAAATTTAAAGTTCATATAAACTTTTAATTTCTAAAATTATAAAAATAAAAATAATATATAACATATAAATTTAAATAATATATGCCAAAATATTTAAAATTAACATTAAACTGGTTCAGCCTAAATATTTGGATAGAAAATCAATAGATATTTTAAGTATTTTTATCGTTTAGCTATTTTAAACATGTACTTTGTATATATTACCAGGTATTTTGGACACCTGAATATTTCGATTTAGATCAGATTCGGTTCCAGTTCTCGAAATACCAAAATTTGAACCCGTTCGGATATCTAACCAATTTTGGTTAAAGTTCAGTACTACTTTTTTAGATTGGATTTGGTTCAGTTTTTTTAATTCAGATTTTGTCCAACTCTATATTTTTAATCATAATAAATTTTTAAACAAAAGTGATGATGGTTGGTTCATATTTATTTTTGGGCATGCAATAGTTGAATTGAGTATGTAGTGTCCTTTAAACGTACACTAATTTTCAGTCTGATTAGAACACATACGAACCTCCCATGATCTCCCAAAGTTTTTGCAACATAACAATTTCTAGATATCTTGAAAGTGATCTGAAGCTTTCTTATTTTTTCCGGAACTCCAGCTTGGCCATAATATTTTGCGTTTTGACTTAGCCCAGATTTGAGCTGTTTCTTCTAATACTTGCGTAGGAAACAAGGCTCACCACAACAAAGTCATTACTCCAATGACAAATACGTCAATTTCTGTGGCTTCCCTGACATGTCATGTATTAAGTGAATCTCCGTATAATGATCTCCCATACTCATATCTGATCGGGATCTTTCTCTCGAAAGTCCATCTCAAACTGTGTACTTCTTCATCTTCTCCACCTTTGTTTCCTTCTTGTCTTTGCTCCGAGCTATTTCTGTCTTCACACGTTGAGTGATTTCTCTTTCTTTTTCTTTTCTTTCCTCATTTCTCACTCTAGACTCAGTTCTGCCTCCATCTTCACACGTCGTTTCTCATTTCTTTTTTTTTTCTTTTTCCTCCTTTGGTTATATAACTTCACACGTCGAATGACGTCCCGAGAATTGTTTAGATTTTTAAAGAATGTAACGTTAGAAAACCTTGGTTGTTACGTCGAAGTTTCTTCGATCGTTTCTTAAAACGCATGTGTTCATAATAGAATTCGGAAGTTACATCCATAGTCATCGCTACATGAAACTCAAGTTGCTTCTCGTTGATAATTATATTGAAGGTAAAGCTAATAACTCGCAACAGACTATATATTCGAGTTGTATTTTCTACTGGAAAGTGATCAAGGAAGAAAGAAGCTCAAGTTTGGTTCGAAACAGATTGTTCCGGTGATATTCTTGATGGTTCAAAACAGGAGGAATAAAACTCGAGTAAAAAATGATGTCCCGAAAACTGTTTAGATTTTTAAGGAAAGTAACGTTTGCATTAAATGCAAAATTTTGTGATCAACATTCTCTGCGTGACACATAGGCGATTTCTTAAATAAAAGCTTCTCATGAAGCCACGTCATACATTATCAATTCACCGTTAAGAAAACTTTTAAAAATGCTTCTCCTTTAATATATAGGGGATTATTACAATATTCTAAGCTATTAAAACAGGAATACAAATAAAATTTAATCCTGAATTTTCTTAAACAATTACAATCTAATGCCACTGATCTAAACACAATAGTTTTATATTTTTCCTAACTCATTAATTTCGCACTACATTATGCCAAGAAAAGTGTTCTAAAAAGCGGTTTAGGCGGCCGCCTAGGCGGCACTTAGGCGCTAGGCGTTATAGGACCGTGGCGATTACTCTTTAAACGCCTAGATAATTATAATATTGTAATAATAAATAATACATAATTTATTATTCATAAATTGTATTAATTAATATATTTTAATATATATTCTTATGAAAATAATTTTTATCATATATAAATAATAGTTTTTACTATTATTAAATATAAAATATTACATATATTTAATATATTGCTATAATTTATAAATATCTACACCGCTTAACTAATAATCTAGACGTCCACTTAGTCGTTCTAGGCGCTAGACGTTAGGTCGCTGCCCGCTTAGCGCCTAACGCTTTCTTGAACACTGCAAGAAATTTTCCAATTATGCCAGTAATTTCTATATTAATGCAGTTATGATGATATCGTCAACTAAGTAAAGTAATAAACGTAATTAATACATTATGCCAATAAATATTCCCACTTAATCAATACGAAATATTTGCTTTAGACCAAAAACAGTTAAAATTATTTATTCAATATTTGTGTCACCGGTAAAAATATGGACAAACTAATTTTATATTTTTATTTTTACTAAGATAACTGATGATACCTATACATTTTTTAGTTTTTATCTACTTTATTTTTTTATTTATTTAGGACATTATTAAGTATCAACTAATAACTCATGAGATGAATAACTTCAAATTATAATGTATTTGTTTAATTATATATCAAGAAATTTTGGGGAAGATATTTAAAATATATGAAAACAGAAAGTAACAATACAAAATATATATTATATAGATTATATTTTGTTTTTTATTTATTCAAAAGACCATTAAAATGAAACTATAAATTATTCTAATAATTTTCTTCAACAAATTAATAACAATCATACAAACCCTAAGAAGAAATATTAATTGTATTTTGGGTCATAATGATCTATGATTCAAGTTAAGTCATTTTCTTTTTCTTTTATCTATGTTTCCAAACAACATTATATTTTTTCACTATTCTATTTGTTTCCAAACAACTCTAAAGCGTACTTCAGCTTTAATAAGATAAATGTATTTGTTAAATTATATATCAAGAAATTTTGGGGGAGATATTTAAAATATATGAAATCAGAAAGTAGCAATACGAAATATATATTATATTGACTATATTTTGTTCTTTATTTACTCAAAAAACCTTTAAAATGAAACTATAAATAATTCTAATAATTTTCTTTAACAAATTAATAACAATCATACAAAACCTAAGAATAAATATTAATTGTATTTTGGGCCATAATGATTTTTGATTCAGGTTCAGTCCATTATTTTTTTTTTAGTATAGTGTTATCTATGTTTCCAAATAACATTATATTTTTTATTACTATCTTTGTTTCCAAATAATTCTAAAGTGTATTTCAGTTTTAATAAGATAGATGTGACAAGTAAACAAAAATAACATTTTATCTATCTTCTCTATTAAAAGAGATGTGCGACCATTTTTATCTATTACAAAATAGTCATACTAAGTCCATATATTCAATTACATTTTTTGATTATTTACATTAGTTTATTTAATGTATAACATTTCTAAATAAGTATAAAGATATTAATAACAAATCTATTTTAACTGTAAATTTAAATTTTAGTTCTAGTAATAACAAAATCTGTTGAGAACAAATTTAAAATTTAAAAAAAAAATTAATTAATGCACTGATTAATTTCGTAATTAGTAGTATACTATTATTATAAATTAATTTTAATTAAAACTTATTATAAATAAAATAATAAAATTATATGCAAACTTTATATAAGTATAGTCTATATTATATTAAAATAGAATTAATAAATGAATTATATATTAAAATTATATTAAATTGGTAAGCAAACATATTTTGAGAATACTTTCATTTATATAAATAAATAAAATATCATTCACCGTTTAAAGTGACTAAAATATCATTCACTTTTTAAAATGATTAAAATTCGTAAATTGTGTAATAAGTTTTACGAAAAATATTGTTTAACTTATGCTAAATTTTTATATTTTAGAACTAAATATTATCTATTTATTTTTAAAATGACAGCAATCTATTATCTAAAAATGATTATATATGAAATAGTATAATATTTTATATTTATAAATGAATTAGTGCTGGTCAAAATCTAGTATATTATTAAAACTAGAGTACAAAATAGAACAAACATTTTCTCACCAATTTTGTTACACTTTTTCCTTCATTTTTCACTCTTCATAATTTCATTATTAATTACTTACCATAATAATATATCCACAGTTTTTCATTCCTTTTTACTCATCTAATAATTACTCATTCTGTTTCAATTTAGTTGTCATCATAGAAAAAAATTTCGTTTCAAAAATTCTTTTACGTTAGTAAATCCGATTGCCTTCACTGAATATATCATGTTAATACCATTAATTGTCGCCATTTAGTATACCAAAACTCTAAATTATACTAAATCTACATTGTACACAGGATGAAATTTACATATTACTAGATGACCGGTCCGCACCCTGTGCGGGCATTGTACATATTCAAATTATGGACTAAATAGTACAAAGTTTTAGAAGTAACAGATTTTATATCATGAGACCACCGTCTTTGGGATAAAGCATCAGGCACAGGAAAAAAGTAGATAACAATTGAGTACCCTGCCTACGAAATATTCTGAAAAACTGGTTTGTAGATAACATTCAATGTTTTTGTCTCCGACTTCCTTTCTTTACCAGTTATTAGGATTTTTAATCCAGATCTCGACTTAATCTTGAAAGTGCAACATAGAGCTGACCATGAGAGAACACTGTCCTAGGCAGAAACAAACCAACACTTTCTAGTGTTTGACCTCGACTTTTGTTGATGGTCATCGCAAAAGCCAATGTAACTGGAAACTGTCTTCGACGCATTCTGAAGAGAAACTTTGTGTCAGGTAGTGTGACAAACATTTTAGGAATCCAGACCTTGTCTCAAGCAATATTGTTTCCAGTTATAATTCTACCTTCTATCACATGGAGCAGTAACTGAGTAACAATTAGCCTAGTACCATTGTAGGGCTGTTCGTTTGGTCGCCGCCGCTACCTGCGTCAGCGGCTGCGTCAATTATTTTTAAAAACTCTTGTTCGTTTCGTTGACGCCGATAGGTGCGTTGACGCTGCGTCTGACGCTGCGTCTGTCGCCGATTACTTGCGTCGATCGCTGAAAATTTCGGCGTCTGCGTCAAATTTTTCCGCGTCTATTTGTCTATTTACGTTTTTGCCCTTAACCTAATTAATTTTTTACACATTCTTCTCCTTGGTTAATTATTTACGCAGACGCAGCCGCTCTCTTCTCCTCCCATTGACGCTCCTTTCTGTGCTTGATCTCTTCCATCTCTCTCGATCTCTCTCTCCATATCTCTCCATCTCAGCTCTCTCTCTCCATCTCTCTCGACCATCTCCATCTCTCTCGACCATCTCCATCTCTCCATCTCAAGCCCTATCTCCATCTCAAGCCCTCTATCCATCTCTCTCGATCTCAGGCTCTCTCTCTCTCGACTCCAACGCATCTCTCTGTTCTCCGACAAACCCATCTCGAGTTCTCTGTCTTTTAGGTAATAGGTGCATTCTCTGTTTATACTGACAGTGATGGGCTCTGTTCTAAAACATTTTGATGGTATGTTGCATACTCTTCAAGTGTGAGATGAGTTGATAAAAGTCTCTGTCGAGGATTGTTCTGAGTGGTAAGTGTTTTGGTTTCACATTAGTTTTAGTGTTTGAAATCTTTTAGTGTATTAATGATGTTGATAAGATTTGAAGATTTAAGTTTTCTGTGTGTTTGTTTATACAGGAGTTGGATTTGCTAGAAGAAGACGCAAACGTCTGCAAGTTTGATTGGTCAAGTTGATTGTTTAGGCAGTACATCATCACTCATTTCTCTGAATATTTTTGAGGTTTGGTGGAGACGGGCCTTCTGGAGAAGGAAAGAACAGAGTCAAGAGCTTACTCGGCTAAGAATCATAGCTTCAGTCACAGAGTAGGTTTCATATCATAACTAGAATCTGTCTGAAGCATTAGTTCTCTTCATGAAGCTTAATGGATTCCAGAGATATCCAGGCTCCAGTTTAAAGACAGTTGCTGACTAAAAAAAATGAGACCTGATTATATGGTACGGTGCTTTGAGGCTGAATGTTGCATGAAGCTGCAGTGTTAGTCTCTGCAGATGCAGTATAATATACATTAGTTTATCACC
Source organism: Raphanus sativus (assembly GCF_000801105.2). Taxonomy (NCBI): domain Eukaryota; kingdom Viridiplantae; phylum Streptophyta; class Magnoliopsida; order Brassicales; family Brassicaceae; genus Raphanus; species Raphanus sativus. Next base: position 12,261,808 of record NC_079519.1, read on the forward strand.
AGAATTCAACTCTATAAAATAAATCAAATTACTACTGCATACGTACCAGGTTCTGCTGAAAGGGAAATACGATCACGTAATATAGAAAGTTCAGGTGACAAGCCACCAGAATCCAAAACTTTCAAGTACTTCATTGCCGTTGTAAGAAGCCCTTGGCTGGCCAATATCTCAGCATAACTCTCAAAGAGTTTACAAAGAGATGCGCTGAACTTTTTGTTGCCAGTTGCCAAAGCAAGAACAAGAGTCTTCTCCATAAGATCCTATTGAACGAAAAGGGCAGAAAATATAAGTAGAGAAGCCCAACTTAATTTATGCACAAAACCTGGAAAGTGATACACACCTGAAGAAGCTCAGCATAAGATCTTCCTTCACGCTCGTTTGCAAGGCTCCTTGACCAAATTTCTACTGTTCTGTCAACATTGCCTGCGCAAATGTAGCACAGAACTGCAGCCAGAGTGTTACCAGCATCCATCAACTTTGAGGCAAGTACATCACACAGGGTGGCCCATTGTTCTCCTTGTGCAAACTGTTTGCCAGTGAATACAAGAGCAGCATTCATTAAAAACTAGTTTTATAGTGACCAGAATCACATAGCAGTTCCATGCATCATGTCACACTGACGAGTTGTTCATCTCGGTTCATGAGTAAGACATGAAAAGTAAAGAGTTCGAGAAGCTTACAGTACAGAGTAGAGCAAGAGTTTCTTTCCAGAACTTGGGTGACCTTATTTCGAAAAGTACAGAGTAGAGCAAAAGTAAACATATTTGCCTTATTTGTTTGAAGTGATAATTTCGAAAATTAAATGTATGATTTTGATGTATTATTTTTATTTTTATTTAGCTTATGATTTATGACATCAAATATTTTTATATTTGACCAAAAATTTATTACCAATTAAACATAATATTCTTATGGATGTAAATATATTTAAACTACATTTTATTTATTTAAAATACAATTTTACAAATTTTTAAAAATAAAATATGAATAAATGAAAATAGTCGCAGCGTCAACCAAACGAACAACCCAAAACAGCGTCATGCGTCGGCGTCATGCGGCTGCGTCAATTTCATGCGTCTTCGAAACGAACAACAATCGGCGTCAGCGTCAGCGTCGGCGTCGGCGGCAACCAAACGAACATCAGATAAACGAGTTTGACGCAGCCGCTGACGCCGACGCCGACGCCGACGCTGACGCTGAAACCGGCGGCAACCAAACGAACAGGCCTTGTATAAGTCATCTGCAAGATCCAGGTTACAGAGACACATAATAGGAGCACCAACCTTCAGCTTCAAATAATGTCTAGGCAGTCCAGCCACTTTAACACTGTTCAAAAACTCTGCAGGATATACTACATTTTCTTCTACATCAACATCGGATGGGATAATACTGACAGAGCTAAGGTAAACCTTCTCTTCACCTGAAAGCATATGTAAATCATTTACTTTAGTGACATGTAAAAAGTTACTGGAACATAAGAATAAACACAAAACATGTTACCTGGCAACTGTGAAAGCATGTAATCATTTATTGTATCCACTTCATCATTTGTGGGAGTGAGAATGGCTCGATGTCTATACAAATCCTTATCTTTTGAGGTTTGAAAAGCTTGTCCATAAACCTCTTTTGCCATAGTCTCAATAGAATCTTCTCCACTATTTCTTATCAGAAAATCAGAAGGGATGTCAATCTCAACTTGACCGTCGTTAGGCAAATTTATTTTTCCATCTCCAATATCTAAAATCCATTTTGAGAAGGATTGAAGCTCTTTTGCTGAATCATCAGTAAGACCAGCGAGCAATCTCATGTTTTTTGTTAGCTTCAAGACTTTGCAGTGCTCCCAAAGATATGACGAATTCAGAGCCGTCAAAACAGTCTCTCTCTCTCTCTCTCTCTCTCTCTCTCTCTCTCTCTCTCTCTCTCTCTCTCTCTCTCTCTCTCTCTCTCTCTCTCTCTCTCTCTCTCTCTCTCAACATTTAGTTTCTCTCTATTTCACTTGTTTCATCTATTTTATATCTCTTTGTGTCTCTCTCTTACCCTCCCTTTGTCTCTCTCTCTCTATCATAATCTTTAATTTCTCTCTATTTCACCTATATATATATATCTCAGTCTCTCTTTCAGTCTCGCTCTCTATCTCTCTTTATCTAAGAATTGGAATGGTAACGTGCGGGACAACTTTGGGACGAGTACGGTGAAGTCGTAATAGTAACAAAAACATAAAGATATATAGGTATATGTAGAGATTTTTGTTACTATTCACAACGCTGCAGGCGGTTCGTCACCATTCGAAGCCTAAATACCTCTTTCTCTCTCTCCCTTAAAAAATAACAAAAATCATTAAAATAATATTTTTATTCTTTATTGTGAACATACATAAAGTAAATTCATTAATTTTTAAAATCACCCAAACAAAAAAATTTCAAAAATAAATTTAGACGTTTTAAACTTATGGTTTTGATTGATCAAATAAATATCCTAAAAACATTACTTTATTTGGTAGCCTAATTCATTGTTACTTACTGATCTACATCTTGATTTGAATGTATATTGCCAGTCTTTTCATGTAATTTTCTTTATGCAGTTTGTTGTGTGTTATGCACTTCTAACCTGTCTTGTTGGTAAGTTATTTCAATTGTTTAATTGTAGATGTCCGGTGACTTTTTTCACATGAAATATTCTCTCATTGGTAATCATTGTTTAAGCAAGTGTGAAACACCTAATATCAAGGCACACATTAACACATTCCATTTTCGGCTGTCTGGCATAACTATAGTGATCTTTAAATTTGTAAGGTCACTACACAATCTAGAAGAAAACGATGCAGCCATCATGTGGTCAAGTTAGGGCATTTTTCCCGCGACCATGGTGACAGTTTACTTTTGTCCCCTAGTAATATTTGAGCAGTCTAGGTTACTAATCTGAAGAGAATCACTATTATTTTGTTCAGTCTCATATAAAGATTCTCTTAGGGCCTGACTGGTTTAACCGTAGCGGTTGCGTTTGCGGTTGCGGGAGTTTACGGGTGCAGGTGGTTGCGGTTTCAAGCGTTTTCTAGAGATTTGTACGACTGGTACAACGGTTAGTAATTATTGCGTTTGTGGGACTCTTATGACTGGTAAACTACCAAACACAACATCTGTTAAATAATAAATTAACAATATTTACATTTTATATAATTATAAAAATATTTAAAATTATAAAAATATAATAAATATAAAATTTATATTTATAAAATCATATTATTAAAATTTTAAATTTATAGAAAATAGTTTGGTTTTAATTTTTTATAATATAAATTAAAAATAATATGTATACATTTTACAATTTCTATTATTTCAATTTAAAAATTTTATTGGATATTTTTAGTATTATTTTTATTGGTTTTGTTTTTAAAGAAAAAAAAATTATCCTCCCGCAACCACCCGCAACCGCAAACGCTAGCTGGAACCAGCTTTTGATTTTAAGAGGTTCGGAGCGGTTTGAAGCGATTTGTAGCGTTTTCTATGATTGTTTCGAAACGCTAACAACCGCTGCGAACCGCAAAAGCTGCGTTTGCGGGTGGTAGCGGGGAAACCAGTCATGCCCTTACATGCTTAGCCAAGTTACTTCGAATTGCTCAAGTCTCCACCATTGTATTTTAATTCCAAATTTCAACAGAATAGCTGTCCTATTCACAGCCAATAATTTAAAATTCACACTAGTATTTTTAATATATAAAATGGATCCAAACAGAACACAATTGTGTTGGAAGTAAAAAAGTTAGAAATAAACAGAGAGCAATGTCCAGGAGAGCGAATGAAAAAGAGAGCAAGTAAAAGTTTGAAAATAATCAGAGAGCATTTGATAGCTTATGCTTCTTTGGCCTATCTTCACTCTCTTCGTCATCTTCTTAATCACCTGTCACAAGATTAGTCATGCGTACTTCAACTATAACACCCTATCCTTCATAGTCTCTTGCCAATGTATCGATATTCTTCATATATATCTTTCCTCTCACCATCGTCCTGCAATACTAAATCCAAGATTCAGATTGAAACTCTTACTTAAGCTAAGAAATGATAAAAAGAAAAATACAGACAAACCCAAGAAAATATTTCTTAAGAAAAAATGGAGATTCAAAATCAGAAGTCAAGGTGAGGAAACTGAGGAAAAATATATAAACTGAGAAGATTCACATAAAAAAATACAAAGGACTTACTTCGAACTTGAAAATAGTTAGAAATTCTATAATTTCATCACCACTCAAAGGTCAACTTGAAAATAGTGATACAGTAAAAAAATGAGAACTGATTTTACAGAATATGATTTTTTTTTCTTTTGTGATAGTGATTTTCTTAAAATATCCTACAACATGAAACTAATCACACTTGGACATAACCCAAAAAAAAAAATCAACCATGATGTATAAATAAAGCTGATTGACCTTGATTTTTATAGAAGACAACAGTCTAATTCATGTAAAAAAATTGAAGAAAATAAAGAGTGATCTAATCATATATGACTTGAAAAGAAAAGTCATTGTCATAATTCATCTACAAATTAACCTGAGTCTATTTAAATATGTCTCTGCTTGATCCATTCTTTGATAAACTCTCACTTCTCAGAAAATCAGTCAGGTTCAAGACACCTTGTAGATGTTGCACAGTGCTTTGTAAGAAAACAAAAACAGTTTGGTGTATTGGAGAACAGAAATCAAGCTCTATAAGAAATGAAACAAACAAAGTGGGTTTGGTTAATAAGTACCTCGTTGACACCAGAGATTCTTTGTGTGAAAACAAAATGTCTTCTTCAAGATTGCCCGTTCATCAAAGTCCTCCGTACTTATCTAAACAATAAATAAAACAACTTTTAGAAAACATACCAATCTGTTAATAGGTATATTTCCAACATAGAAACCTATATACATATGATCCATACTAATAAAGTTACATATAGATTTTTACCACAAAGTTGTATCTTACTTAGTGCTGATACTTATTGGTAGTTCGAAAACCTTCAAAAGATCACAAACATAAAGTTTTTAATTAGAAAACAAACAATCAAAATGTGAATATAAGATAAGAATTCATGGGAAAGAAGCTCATTTTTTCAGCATAATAAAAACAAATTCGAGAAAAACAAAAACAGATCATATCATGTATGGCTTCATAGGTTATTAGAAGTAACAAAAAAAAAAACTAAAAGCATACAAAGTTCAGTGCTTTTGTTTTCTGCTGAAAATATCTTTTATATATAATAAACTGATTAACGTTTTCAAATGATCAAACTTCCCTTGGAAGTGAATGTTCTCATACTAATGACGCCAAAGTAATATTTATATAATAAATAGTGAAACCGTTTAAGGAAAGATATTAAATTTGTATTGTCATAAAATGATATGCATATGATATGATGCGAAACTTGTGCAAGTAATCAATATTAGTAAGGTAAGTTAATAAAAATAAGTTCCTAATTAGATACAAATCGTAAATGCATTAAGCAATGTAATAAATATGATATCAAGAGTGAATGGTTTACCGTATTTGTAATAAGGAAACTTATTAATACACGTATTTATTAATATTCTTGCGCAAGGAACGAGTTATGAAGTTAGTAATTAGTGTTACTTTCCTATTAGGTTGTCGATGAACAAAGAAACAGCAAAAAAATAAGGAAAAAAAAAGTTTTGACTTACCTCTTGAACGATCAAAGCAAAGGAGAAAACATCAGTTTTTGTGTCATATTCTTCGCTAGTGAAAACTTCAGGAGCAATATATGCTTAATCGATGGATCCTGTAAAGATCAATTTAGTGGCTGTGGATGGGTCTGGATGGATAGTGGTGGGAAGCTTCAACTCTTGGGAACAAGAAATATACCTAGACGAGAATCAACCTTGCACTTGGAATTAAAAGCACTGCGATGGGCGATGGAGAACATGCTTCAATATTCGACATGCCAGAGATTTGGTACATACCGCAAGGATCTGATTGCTATGATCAAAGAGCCTCACGCTTGACCACGCTTTGCTACGGAGCTGGAGAGGATAGAAACGCTACTGATTTGCTTCTCGGACTTCAAAATCTCGTATGTTCCTCGAGCGCGCAACCAGTTTTCAGATTTTTTAGCTAAGACAGCGAGATCGTTCTATAGGAAGTTACTTTTTATTAGTTGTTCTATTCCGGTCTGGTTACCCAGACCACCTCAAGTTTGAGTAATAGAATAGCCGTTTGCCGTCAAAAAAAAAAAACTTCAGGAGCAATATATCTGCCTATAATGTGGATATAACCACAATAAAACTTAAATTAAGTAATCAAGAAATCTTGGCCAAGCAGATGGGTGAGAGATAAAAAACAACAAACAAAAACTAAATAATTTTACCTTCGAGATTCTCCTGCAAAGCAATGAACTAAAACACCTTTCTCTTTGCGGCCACCATCAATAAAATCCAAGCAAATATCAAAAAAATCAAGCAGATTCTCCCATTCTTAAGCAAAGCAGCCATAAAAAAAGATATGTGTTAGACAACTAAATGATAAGAGTTCGGTTAAAGGAGAATAAGTATATATCACTATATTAGTAATAAACACTACAAAAGAAAATAAAAATGAAACTGTGTGATCTTGACTTTCAAAAGAGAAGAATGGTTGTATTGCTTGAACTCGACATTGAACTCTATATATATAAAGTGAGGATGAAGAGTATTAATGACGTCAAGAGTATTACTTGCGAGACTTGCGCAAGTAATCACTATTATTAAGGTATGTTAATAAAATTAAATTTCGTGTAAGAAAAGATATTAAATTTGTAGTGTCATAAAATGATTATGCATATGATATGATGCGAGACTTGCGCAAGTAATAACTATTAGTAAGATATGTTAATAAAAATTAGTTTCGTTTAAAGAAATATATTAAATTTGTAGTGTCATAAATGATTATGCATATGATATCATGTATTACTTACACAAGTAATCACTATAAGTAAGGTATGTTCATAAAAATAAGTTTCCTAATTATATATAAATCGTATTATGCCATTAAGACATATAATAAATGATCGACATCAAGAATAAATGGTTTTCTGAATTTGTAATAAGGAAACTTATTAATACACGTATTTATTATTATTTTGCGCAAGTTATAATTAATGAGATTAGCAATTAGTGTTACTTTCCTATTAGCATCTCGACCACACAAAAAAACAAAAATTACAAAAAATCAACCAATAGAATCGCTAGATTTCGGCTGAGAAGCTCTTATGAGCGACATGTGTCAAATGTACTTCGCTTTTAATATATAGGAGGATTTCTCAAAGATTATGTAATCCCAAAAATTTGGTGTAAGTATCTATATATTCCAAAGATTCATAAAATATATGTTTAACCATAACACTAACCAGTGATAAATCAAAGTTTTCCGCATAAGTTAGTTAGGTTTAGAAGTTACATGTGTGTTTCTTAAGAAAACTGTTACAATTTTCTTTTAGTTTTTTCTCATATATATTAATATATAATTTTCAAATTATATATATTTATGAAATATATTGGTTTATTTAAATGAGTTACATTGTATAAATCTGTTGAACAAAAAAATTGTATAAATCTAAGGTTTGTATATGTATGCAAAACAGTAAAATCTACTTCCAATTTATATATATTTAAATATATAATATTGTGTTTTAATAATCAGACTTCAAATTTAACATATTAGAATCATGTTAGATGTTTTTTTCTTTGTAGGTAAATAGTCTATGTTATCATACACATAAAATAATAATAAATATTTAAATATTTATTTATAATATTTAAAAAATTTGTAATATATAAATAATTATTTAATTTAAATGTATAGTATACATGTGAATAGTTAACTTTTAATACAATATAATATTTATATGTGTTGTTTCACATATATATTCATTTATCTTATAATCAAATAAAATTAATAAGATAAATATAAAATAAAATTATGGTTTATAACAATAAAGTCAATTACAAACATGTTACGTATTCAATTTTTATGTTTAAAAGGCATGTGATGACAAAAAAAAAATGTTTAAAAGGCATGTAACCTTTTAATATATGGTAAATATTAGAAATATTAACCACTACACACTTTAAAAATAATTAATATATATAAAAATCAAATCAAATATCTGCACACGTATGCGGATAAAGTTCGAGTTTGTAATTATGATAATATGATTATGTATGAATAATTCTTTCGCTCATCTCCTAGGGTGAACCTATAAGTTTATCAACCAATAAAATTTATTTATTTTATATTCAATATCTTTTAATAAAAATATAAAATATTGTCACGTTATATTATATTTTTAAAACTTAAAGATAAAAATAAATAAAAACAATAGTAGTTACAAACAAAAAAAAGTTAAAAGCAAAACACTAAACCATATACTCTAAATACTACGCCCTAAACCTAAATACTAAATTCTAAACCCTTTGGGTAAACCCTAAACTCTTGGGTAAACCCTAAACCCTTGGGTAAACCCTAAACCCTTGGATAAACCCTAAATCTTAGGGTTTATGATCTATCCAAGGGTTTAGGGTTTATCCAAAGGTTTAGAATTTAGGGTTTATGGTTAGTCTTTTGCTAACGGTATTAAATTAGAACTATTTATTTTATGTTTTTAGTTTTTTTTTATATTAAATGATATATTTATAATATTTAAACGTTATTAAAAATTAATATTTATAGTTATAATAAAAATTAAAATTAAAATTTTAATAAATATTTTGATATAAATTTTAAATTTCATAACTAAAATAATATAAAAGTGGGTCATATTTTTTTCGATTCCGAAATCTTAGCATTCCTTAAAACAAATAAAATAAACAAAAATATTTGGAATTAAAATAAATTTGTAAAAGAAAAACAATCTTACGATGTAGTTGTTTATTTCTATAGTTTGATCTGTGGCCGTATAAATATTTATTTTCACTTTAAATTTGTTCTTTGTACTAATGATTATATATATTTGTAAATTAATAGGTATTACATAATTGTTACATTATATACAAAATTTGTATTACACAATATGTATTACATAATTGTTAAATTTGTATTATATAACTAATTAGATTTATATTATGAAATCGTTATATTAATAATTTATTCATAAATGATTTTATATGATATATAAATTGATTTTGATGTTGTTCATTTAAAATAAAATGAAAACTAAGGGTTACTTCAATTTTGTATTTCTATTTTAATGATATAGATTGCTTGGTTGCTAATTATTCACAAAATCTTTCATTTATTGTTGACTCTTAGTCTCTTACGACAAATCAATTGATCAAGAATTTATTTGGAAAAATAAGATAATATATTTTCTCGTAAATATAATAATTAAGGAAAATCTAGGCTCTGGTTTCTATATTTTATACATACAATAAAGACTCCACTTTAATTATAGGTTTGGATAGACTAATAAAGGATATTTTGTTTGGATTCTGAATTTATTGATTTGACTTATGTAGAAAGATTACAAAATCGATTTGTATAGATTGTTTGCATTTTATCCTCTAAGAAATATATTTGTATCTATCTCGGTTATATGTTACAGTAATTAATGTGTGTGTTGATCATTTTTTTTTTGAGAATATGTGTGTTGATCATTACACTGCACATTTTACTCCACAAACAGGTGATATCCATATGATAACATGGAGAACGTGATTGAACATTGGACTTTTAGGATTAATGAATATATGTATGATAGGCTAGCAATGAAGACTTGAAGTCATGATTTTTATTTGTCTTAAAAGCTTATAGTAATCCTCCACTGTTTGTATGCGAAGAAGAAAAATGCACGTTACGGTTAAAGCAATGGCACAATAAAAAAATATATATATTTTACCATTTCCATTTTCTCTATTTTTCACACTGTAATTTAGCTGATAAAACAGATTACATTTAATAAATTGTTTCCGTTTTTGTAGGTATGAATTTGAATTAGGAAAATGTATTTATTAATTGGAAATGACAACATTAATTAATGTAAAGATTATTTATAACTTCAGTGGCATTAGAGTGTAAATAACTTACAAAACTAAGGAGTAAATTATATTTGTACTCCTATTTTAATAATATAGATAGATATGCCAATTTTTAATTCTCTTGTGCTTTCAATGTGCCTATTAACTCTATTACTGATAGTACAATTAGTTTTTTAATTTGTTTGAGTACGTACACAATACTACCAAACCTCTTTATAAAAATAATTTGACAATATTTTTTTTAAAAGATACTGAATATGAAATAACAAAATAATATTGGTTAGGTTCACCATGTGGGTGAACCCAAGAATTTTTCGCGTTATAAGTATTGAATTAGAATTTACTAATTTTCTTTAGATTTGATTTCAGTTTTTAGTTATATTGTAGTAAAGAGAGAATGAAAATAATTTGAGAAGGACTGCAAATCACGTGGAAGAGGAAAATTGAAGAAGAAAAAAAATGAGGAGAAGATGAAATGATCTGAGGAAGGTTTTGAGAAGAATACTTTAGATGATGTAAAAAGGTTTGGAAGATAGAGAAGAAGTGAATCCAGAAATGTGGAAGAGGGAAAAATATGAAAAATGAAATGAGGTAGTTAAAAAATATGAAAGATGAATTGAGGTAATTTAAATTATCCCTCTTGTAAAAATGCTAAAAACCAATTAAGTTTAATGTTATGTATTGAGTTACAATATAGTAGTCAACTTTAGATTTGACTTGAATTATTAGTTGTATTGTAGGTAAAGAGAGAATAAAACAAAAGTACTTTGAGAAGAAGGCCTGGAGTTACGTGGAAAAGAGAAAATAATGAAAAGAAAGTGCTAGGAAAGACAAAATGATGTCATAAAGACTTTAAGAAGAAGACTTTAGAGGAATGTCTACACTTACGTGGATAATGGAAAATAATGAAAAGAAAGTGAGGAGTAACATGAAATCTTGTGAAAAACTTTGAGAAGAAAGGTTTCAAAAATAAGAATAATGGAAGAAGGAGAAAGATGGAAAATGAATTGAGGTAATTTAAAAACATGAAAGATAAATAGACCAATTTGAACTTAATGATTTGATGATGGATATATAAGCATATTATCATAGTTACAAGTATAATCACAATGCTAAACAACATTAAGATCTTCTAGATTGGCGATTAGAAGGTTCGACGTTTTAATCGTAGCTATTGAATTTTCTTCTCCGCGTTATGGTGTCCCCAACTCGCAGAAAGATGGACGTATTTTCGAAGGTGGACTTTACTTCTCCGCGTTATGGTCCCCCCCGACTCCCAGCAAGATCGACGTCTTTGCCACGGCATCAAGGGTGGGTGGCTATTGATTGATTATATATATTTGTGTCTACCAAGTTTATAACAGCACCAGTCGAGTAACTATAGATTTGTAGATCAGAATAATCTCGACATACTCTTGTCTTGAGCAAGATTCCAAGTTCAGGTAATTTTCCCCAATTTTTTCAAGCTAAGCCTATCTCATCTTAATATGTGTAATCTCTTTGATTTAGTTAAATTCGTGCCCTACGCGGGATTTAAATTAATCTTAGTTTTCTTGATGTTAACTTAATCTGTCCACTAAGAAAAGTATTAAACGTTTTTTCAAAAAAAAAAAGAAAAGTATTAAACATTCGTCTAGGGCATAGTTCTATAACAAAATTAATTTAGATCTGTTTCATAAATGATAGTAGACGTGATGTTTGGGACTTCATAGATAGTGCACTAGTGGTAGTGAACTGTAGAAAAACTGATTTGTAACTATAGAAAAACTCTTGTATTTCTCATATGAAACAGATTTCAAAAAAAGAAAAGAAAAAAAAAAGACTTATTGATTGGAGATACGTATATGTTTTAAATGCTTAGAACAAATGAATTAGTAGTAATGAATTAATTTGTCTTTTCAGAAAAAAAAATGTTTGAAAGTTCAAACTGTGAACAAAAATAAATTAGTTCTAGAAAACATTGAACAAAAATAAAATAAATTTGTATCTGCTTAGGACAAATTAAACGGTAAGAACGGTTATGTGAGTTTTCTTGAATTTCTTTTTTTTTTTCCTTTCCAGATTAGCTCAAGTATAAGGTCAATGGCGGCTGTTGGAATAGTCTGTGGACTACTGTCGAAATACTGGAGTTCCGATAAAGATGGAACCAACAAACAAAACCAGAATGCTTACACAACTGCTTGTGAAGAAGATCCAAAGCTCAAATCATATGGTTCTTTGTTTGAGCAACGATTCAACAAATTGAAGAGCGAGCTCGCTGCAGGAGGCAAAACTGAAAATTATTCCCTAAACTCAGTCAAGTCGCTGTGCGGGTTTCTAGTTGAAATGAACGAAGATATGGCCGAGGAAATTACCGCCAGCAAAGATGTATTGGAGAACGAAGAACTAAGGTCTTTGGTTGATCTCTATTATGAGAGTTCCACGAAAACTTTAGATCTATTTAATACCGTGGAGAAGTGCACCAAGAAAGCAAAATTAAGCTTTTTGATCGTTAAAGTTGCGATCAAAAAGTTTGAAAAAGAGTCGATGGACGACACGGATTTTGAAGGAAACCTGAAGAAGAAGAAGAAGAAGTACGCCGAAACGTTAGTGGAGCTGAACAAGGTTAAAGCTATGGGCGATCCTTTTGGTGACGAGTATAAGAATCAGTTGGAATCTGTACGCTCGGAGCACCTTGTGCTTTTAAAGAAGATCCATGAGCTGCTGGTGAAGATTGATAAAAAAAGGCGAAATTAAAGAGAAGGAGGAGACTGGTGGCTATTCTTTACGCTTCTGCGGCTTTGACTTTTATGGCCGTAGAGACTTACGTATGCATAGCATTCGTACCTCCGTTGGCGTTCAATACTGCCATTACGGCTGCGACTGGGTTGAACTACATGATTGGAACTGCAGGAATATTGATCAATGAGGTGATGAAGAACCGTGAGAGGGATTTGGATAGACAGAAAGAGTTAGTCAAAGATATGGAGAACAAGACGACTCTCAACATCCAAGGGACAGATACGGTAAACAGCCTAGTCGAGAAGCTTATTGGGAGGCTCTCATTGATTCTGGATTCTGTGGATGTTGCTGCAGTGAATAGAGAAGAGGAGGCCGTAAAACTTGTGATGGAAGAAATCGTTAGCGAAGTGACTGGGTTTGCTGAGGTAATCAAGGAAGTTGGTGAAGCTGTGGCTACGTGTAGCACATGTGTCGCTGCGGGGAAAGTACAAATTCTGGAACACATAACCAAATCAATGTCATCGAAAGGGAAGAAGTAAACTATCCTATGTATTTACACTTTTATATATATATATATTTTTTTTGACATCATTTACACTTTTATATTTATGTTTGAAGTGTGCCAAACTCGTATTTTATGTGTGAATCATAATTGGGATTTACGTCTCATTGTCCTTTCAGTTTGTCATGTCGGCCATATCCATCATATACAATAGGATCGATTTATGTTACTTTTAAATAAATTAATATTGTATTATTTCTCTTTTGCTTTCAATGTGCCTATTAACTCTATAACTGATAGTACAATTAGTTTTTTAATTTGTTTGAGTACGGACACAATACTATCAAACCTCTCTCGGAGTCAAATAAGAATCTTTTGCACTATCTGATAATCCGACTTCTCTTCTCCATGAATTTGAAGTTGATTTTCCATATCAATTAACTTTGTGTTGAAAGTTAATGTATTGAGAACTCCCTTTCACTCATCTTCAAATTCTCATACTCTCTTTTAAGAAATTGAAGATTAATCATTTTCACTTGAGAACTCCCTTGAAACTCCATCTCTAGTGCATTCCAGGCATCCTTTGAACTTGTTGCAGGAGCAATTCTTGGAAAAATAACATCGGAATCTGCTGTTTGGAGTATTTGCATTGCCATCATATCTTTTATAACTTGATCATCTCTCTGGTTAATGCTGGCGTGTTTTCAGAAGACAACCTCAATGTAACTCCATTTTCTATAACATCTCAAAGCTTTCTCGTCTTTAGGATTGTCTTCATTTTGATCTTCCAAAAACTGTATGTTTCTCAATTGAAGATCGGAATTATTTGCTGTGTTGTCTCCATATCTATGTCAGCAATTATATGATCAGAATTATGTTATGTAATATCACAATCCTCTAATTATCAATATCACGATTTCTGATTATCAATATCACAGCCTTTTGATTATCGATATCAGGCTTTCTGATTTTTAATATCATAGTTTTAATTTCTACTTTCTCTTATTTTATTTTTTTTGCAGACTGTTGCTTGTCTTTACACTTGAATTGGCCATCGAATCATTGGAGCTCTGATACCATGTTGATTCTTATCTATACTATTAAAGCAAAATCCCTAATAGGATTCTACCCTTGGTTTTCTTATATAATTACAAGGTAATGCCACTCTTATATTTATTAGTTTAATTAATTAATTTTTATCTAAATCTTAAAACGTATTCTAAAATTTAGAAAGAAACTTATTACAGCATTTATAAAGAAGCTATTCCCATATATTCTAATCTCTCTTATATTAAACTATTAATACTTACTATAAACGAATCCACGAAAATGATATGCTTTAAATACATGTTTGTTCCTCTCTTAAATACTGTAAATTAATGGGAAAATCCCATGTAAAACCTCCGAGGTGGCAAGCACTCCCATTTTAAACCTCCAACTATTATGTTTCCATAATAAACTTTGAAACTAAAATCATTTTTAATAATAACTCTAAAAGTGGCTCCCATGTTTTGTGTAGTATTAAGGTGTACAAAATTACAAATTTTGTTAACGTCGTAGTTAACTCCGTTAGATTTAATGAAACATGTGTTTTATTAAAATTATTTATATTTACCAGTCTATATTTTTAGTTTAATTACAGGAATTAATTTAAATTATTAAATCCATGTCGTCTGTCTCTAACATATCCCACGAAGTTTTCTTTTTTTCAATATTCGATATACTTTTCTGAGTTTTCTGTTCTTTGCTCTCACGAACTTTAACGACGGCTAAACCCTATAAACCAATTTAGGGATTTTAAATCAATTCCTGTAATTAAACTAAAAATATAGACTGTTAAAATATAAATAATTTTAATAAGGCACATGTTTTATTAAATATAACGGAACTAACTACGACGTTAACAAAATTTGTAATTTTGTACACCTTAATACTACACAAAACACGGGAGCCACTCTTGGAGTTATTATTAAGAATGGTTTTAGTTTCAAGGTTTATTATGGAAACATAATAGTTGGACGTTTAAAATGGAAGTGTTTGCCACTTTGGAGGTTTTTTCATGGGATTTTCCCTTTTAATTAATTATTCCACAAATGTGTGAGTTAATCATGACATATAATGAATTCTAATATTTTCTACCATTACACTTTATGATCATTCAACTAATAATAATATCATGTTTCATGTACATATATGTCAGACCATATTTTTCAACATAACACTGTATAGATATAATCATTTAAAATTTTTGTATAGAACCTTTTAAAAAGTTCCTGTACTGATACTACTCATATGAAGACGTTTATTATTAAACATTAACCCTGAAAATCACTTCGCCCTAAACCCAATATGATGTAAAAATAATCATCCAGTTTGATACTTTAATAATATAGTTATATAAAACATTAACTAAATAAATACATAAAATATCTCTCAATTTTTGGTATATTTTTAAAACAGCATATAGAGTATGGTTAATATTATATATTTCTGTTAATATTCTAAATTTAATGTTAACTATTATCCTAATACTTAGGAATAACCAAATCATCATCCTAGCAATATTTTTTGGTTTCTTAAATGATATAATAGAGCCAGAGCCTGTATTTTTAAAATTAAAATTCTAGAAAACTTAATACTTTGTTAAGAGTATATAGTAAACATTTAAACTTTTTTCTATTTTTTTTTTGTAACACTTAAACCTTTTTCTATAAAAAAGACATTTAAACATGCTAACCCCAAACCAACAGTACATAGAATCATCCCATTTAAAAACTGAGCTAATAGAACTATATAAAACATTAACTGAATAGATATATAAAATAGTTTATGCACCTCAAAGTTCTATACACATAGAAGCAGTACAATTCCATATTTAAAGCACTTCAGGTTTGTTTATTATCTAATGGGTTGGAGTGAAGGTATTTTCAGGGGGAAAACGGCCAATTCCATCATGAACATGATCTCTCCATTGTTTTCATACACGAACTATCGGATCAAGCTTAAAACACCATGAACTAATTATTTTTTTGAATTTCAACCATAAACTTTTGCAATCTGGTTAATTACTACATAACCGTACCTGATTTCGGTTTACCTAGCTTCGGGTGCTGACATGGCACACACGAACCTATAACAGATTTGGTCGGTTTAGTGACGAACCAAATTTAAAAAAAAAAAAATCTTTTTGACAAAACTACGTAGTTTTGTTGCCTTGACTTAACACATACAATTTGGGGAAAATAATTATTAGGGTTAACGTGATTTGCAGAAACAAAACGAAGAAGAAGAAGGAAGGAAAGAGAGGCGACATGGGAGATGAGCCAGAGAGGGATGAAACAGAGAGGTATGAGGCAGATTCAGAGGCAGAGAGATATGAGGCCGAGAGGAATGAGCAACAATTTGATGAAGAAGCAAGAGTAGAAAGGAATGTGGCTGATTTTGTTGATGAAGATTTTGATGAGTATGCTACACCTGTATGTTCAGACGATGATGAAGATGGTGTTGAGAAAGAAGGGTACTTGAGGTACATAAAAGGCAGTGGTGATCTGAAATTAAGACAAGCTTTTGACAGTTTGGAGGCTTTCAAAAAAGCTATGGTTGACTATGTGCTAAAGCATAGGTGGAATATTAAGTATGTGCGTTGGGAGAAAGACAAATCAGAATTGAAATGTGCTAGTGAAGCTGAAGAAGGAGAGGAACAATGTATGTGGAAGATTTACTGCTCTTATGAAGAACCGTTGCAGAAATGGCTAGTTAAAGTGTTAATGAAGGAGCACACTTGCATGAGGAGTGGACGTTCAAGACTGCTTACACAAGAGGTTATTGCTGGGTTGTTCGTTGATGACATAAGGGAAAATCCTAAATTAATGCCGAAAGAGATTCTAGAAGATATTCAGAAGCGTTGGGAGTTAACTGCAACCATAGATCAGTGCAGGAACGCAAAGAAAAGGGCATTAGAAATTATCAAAGAGGAGCAAGACTTACAGTTCTCACGGCTTAGAGATTACAGAGTTGAGTTATTAGAGTCGAATAAGGACTCATCAGTGCATCTAGAGACAGTCCAAGGTGACGATGGTAGTGATGTATTTTACAGATTCTATGTCTGTTTTGCTGCATTGAAGAAGACATGGACCTCCCACTGTAGACCTATCTTTGGTCTTGATGGATGCTTTCTTAAATGCACAACAAAAGGTCAACTGTTAGCAGCAGTCGGGAGAGACGCCAACAACCAGATGTTCCCCATTGCTTGGGCTGTTGTTGATGTTGAAAATGAACCCAACTGGAGATGGTTTATTGAGAAGCTGCAAATCGACTTAAACCTGCAAGATGGTAATGGATTTACTGTGATTTCTGACAGACAAAAGGGGTTGTTAAATGCTGTAGAAGATTTATTACCACGGGTCGAGCATAGGATGTGTGCAAGACACATCTACGCAAACCTAAAGAAGGTATATCCTAACAGAGCTGACATGAAAGGATTGTTTTGGAAGGTCGCAAAGAGTTACAATACAGCTCAATACAACAAAAGGGTGGATGAAGTTAAGGCATACGACATGGATGTCTATAACTCAATGATGATGAAGAATCCCAAAAACTGCAGCCTTGCTTTCTTCTCACCAACATCTTCATGTGATGATGTAAGTAACAACATATCTGAATCCTTTAACCATGCCATAGACCCTGCAAGATATATGCCATTTGTGGAGATGTTAGAGACGATACGCCGAAGAGCTATGCTTCGGATAGAGGCAAGAAAAGTTATATCAATGAAACACAGAGGAAAGTTTAGTATTAAAGCAGTGGAGAGAGTGGAACTAGAGCAGACAAAGATCAGGCCGTGTCAGGTATATCCTTGTGGTCATGAAAGCTTTGAAGTGAAGGAGAAAAACTCATCATACAAAGTAAAGATGTTGGAGCGTAGTTGTACGTGTAGAAAATGGGAAATTTCTGGGTTGCCTTGTCGTCATGCACTGAAAGTTATTGTAGAGAAGAAGCGAAAGAAAGAGGATTACATTGGTGATTGCTATCTCACTTCAAAGTGGAGAATGCAATACCAAACACCAATTGAGGCTGTTCATGGTGTGAATTTTTGGAACAAGACTGACGAGGCTGTGATTGTGCCTCCAACAGAAGATACAGATTCAGTGTTAGGAAGAAAGAAGATTCCTAAGAGGATAAAGGGGAAGAACGAGTCACCGAGCAAGAAGAAAACAAAGGTTACACAAGAGTCTCCAACAAAAATTTCTAGAGCAAGAAGAACCATCCATTGTGGAAGATGTGGAGCAGCTGGACACAACACACGAGGCTGTATTGGCATTGGTGTTGAGATTCAACGTCCACCCAAGAAGAACAAGACAAGCTCCCAACAACCAATGCTTAGCCAAGAGATCAACTAAAATGTTTTTTCTGTTTTTTTCTGTCTTTTTCTAGTTTTTATTGTGTGTTGCTATGCTATGGTTATGTTTGATGTGTTTTGAAACTAATTTGTGTTATCTCCAAGACTTTTGTTTGGTAATGGTACTTTTTTTTATGCAAAAGCCACTGTTTTTGGTGTTTAAAATAGAACATCGACAGCATAAAGAAGAGATCTCTGCTGTTTTTTTTTTCTGTTTTTTCAGAAGAAACTCTGGTTTTGTTCATTTTTTTTTCTGTTTTTACAAAAACCTTTTCTTTGTTTCTCTCGAACTGAGGGATCACCCCCTCCTTTCTTTTCTTGTCCATTTGGGCATATTAATCAATGGAATTATTTCAGTGAATAAAAAAAATAGAGGCAAACACGTTTCAGACATGACAAGTTCATCTTCTTACTACATAATACATGTCTTATTACACAGATAATGCAGATTTATAACCAAGCTACATAAAGAACTTATACAAAATACCAAACACTACAACACACACAACCATGTTCTTCAAGCTCCTAAGTTCCATCTTCAGTGTCCTTTTCGAATCCTCTTCCTCTCGGCCTCATACCTCTCTGCCTCATACCTCTCTGTTTCATCCCTCTCTGTCTCCTCTCTCTCATTCTCAGCTCTTAATGACTCATATCCTTCTGTCTCTGGCTCATCTCCCATGTCACCTCTCTTTTCTTCCTTCTTCTTCGTTTTATTTCTGCAAATCACGATGAGCCCTAATAATTATTTTCTCCAAATATGTGTTAAGTCAAGGCAACAAAACTACGTCATTTTGTCAAAAAGATTTTTTTTTTAAAAAATTTGGTTCGTCATTAAACCGACCAAATCTGTTATAGGTTCGTGTGTGCCATGTCAGCACCCGAAGCTAGGTAAACCGAAATCAGGTACGGTTATGTAGTAATTAACCAAATTGAAAAAGTTTATGGTTGAAATTCAAAAAAAGAATTAGTTCATGGTGTTTTCGGCTTGATCCGATAATTCGTGTATGAAAACAATGGAGAGATCAAGTTCATGATGGAATTGACCGTTTTCCCTATTTTCAGGTTATGCCCAAATCAAAACTCACTAATATTTCTATATTTTTTGTTGCAAACGTATTATAAAACCCGTATAATACACTATATTTAGTTCTTTTTAGTTACAAGTAAACAGAATTATTATACACATTTTTGTTGTTTTTTTTTGTTTCATACAAATATTAAAATATGTAATTAGGAATGTTTTTTGTATTGTATTTGAGAGATATTTTAAGAGTAGAAATATTTTGCAACGATAAAAAATCAACACTATTGTATATTTTGGTCATCAAATATTAAAACACATAATTGTATAATTAACATAATTTTTATCTCTACTTAAAAATATTATAAGGAAATAAATCCCGCGTTTTGAAAGCGCGGATCAAACTATAGTGAGTGTTTAAAATTTATAAAAAAGAAAAGAAACAAAATATGAAAATAATTAACTTGCTCTGTTTTGTGAAAGAAAAACAGAGTATAACTCTTATTGTATTACACTCAATGAATATCTAATCTATTAAAACTGAAGTACAAATCTATTAAAACTGAAGTACAAATAGTACTTAACCCTAAGTTTTTCTTAATATTTACCATTATATGCCACTATGCTTATACACAGTCGTTTTTGACTTAACAAACTGTCTTATAAATTAACGTGCACTTAAAACGGAGTGAAATAAGACTTGGTTTAATTTTGACAAGCACGTTTCACTTAAAACCAGAGTTAAATATGACTCGGTATGATTTTGACCGGTTATGTCGCTTCACTTAATCGAGTTAAATGTGCCACCAACTATTTATGACTCGGTTTAATTTTGTTTGCAGAAATCAAAACACACATGTTTTAATACACGGTCCACTACATAAAATACCAATATTTCTATGTTCGTCTGAATTATTATCCAACATTTTGTATATACATAGTTCGGTTCACAACATAAAAAAACAAATTCTGTAAATTCTTAACCATGTAAATACCAATGTCTTGGTTTAGTTTGGTCTGCAAAATTCAAAACAAACGTGTTTCCATACAAAATAAGGCTCGGTTATTGATCTACAGAATCAAAACCAATATATCATTAGATATTATTGGTGCACTAAATCAAAACAAATTTAACTCCTTTGATTCCTAACATTGATAATATTCTTTAAAAAATTCCTATTATTACGCAAGCATCTAAGAAGAATACAACCAACACAATCTACATATAAACTTGCAAATCACGTTTGGCTTATTTAGACATAAAAATATTCTGATAACTATGATAATCCCTTTTTTATTAATAGAGAAGCAAATTTGAAGAGTAACATTTGTTTTGTAATATATTTACAGTCATGCCATTTTAATGATGTGTCATCATGACAATCCTCCTTAGCTCATGTTTAAATTAATCCTTACTTATCTAGACTAATTACAATCTATGCCATTGGTAACAGTTATATAAATTATAATGTTTTCTTAACCGTAACTAATGAATGAATTCGTATGGCTCCATCATTACGAAGAGCTCTTCTACACTTGATTATACACCTCTTTCTAATTATACTGCAGAACCAAATAAATATCAGTTGTCGTCGTAAATATCATTGTCTGTTAGAAATATAATAAAAAAGAATCACTGTTACCAATAGAAAATTCTGTGTGGAGGTACCGTGCCATTAGTTTTTTTTTAACATATTTTACAATTAATATATTAAACATTAGAAAATTCAGTTGGCTATATTCACTTTTTCATAATATACACATTAGAGAACTCAACTCTAAGAAACTCAGCATTCCAACATTGTGACTGGTATCATTCGGTGTAATTGGTTTCCAATTGTATTAAAAAAATGAATGGTTTTTAAAAAGTATTGCGCATATATTTTCTTTATAATATGCGTTCTTAACAAATAGTGATGTGACTATATTCCTTTATTATGGAGATTTCAATATTTTGTTTGTTATTTAACTAGATTTTTGAGCTATTTTTTAATCATGGGAATATGTATTATATTCAGTAGAAGAGTCAATCACGTATTAGAATAAGTATATTGAATTATTGTTGGGATGTCAATGTAATTTTTAAATGGTCACTCGAATTAATTAAAAACGGGTTTTACACTCCGTATAATATATATATCATTAAATATACATAAGGTATATGCATAATATAATATTTCTATAATAAGGGGATATATATAATTTATTTCACAAAGCAAAGTATATGCACAAGTTTCTATAATAAAAGGCTATAAATAAATGCCATCATTGATTTGCAATGCAAAGATGAAGAAATAGATTAAAAACATTTATTCTGCTAATATAGAAATGTATTTTTTTTTTTGAAAAGGAGAAATGTATTGATGTGTTGATATATTACTGGTTTCCTTATTACAAAGTTTCCTAAAATTGATATATTACTGGTTTCCTTATTACAAAGTTTCCTAAAATATACGTAAACCCTTCAATCACGCTAATCATGGAGTGCAAAATATATATTGACCTCTTTGGAAATAAATGACAGGTTAATGATATATATTCCAGTTATTTCGTGTATATTTATTTTGTTAAGTTCAAGTGGTGAATTAGTAAAAGTAAATATGGCAAAACAGATTTCATACCATAATATGAACATTTCACATTTAATACCATATACACATATCCCCTATATATTATTTGAGAATTATTTGAAAAATATGAACCTTTATTTTGTATTAATTTTAAAAGATCTTATTCTAGGTGGCGTTTTTAAGTACTCATAAATCTGACGTGATAGCCTCATAGAAAATTTAAGCAAACCATATTATAAAAAATGCATATTATAATCGAACATATAGGAAGTTTCGCATATGATCTCATTAGTTGATATTGTATGTCAACACAATCGATATTTAATAATCCTTCTTCTATCTTTCATCACGAGATGGAAACTGTTGCTTCAGCCATTTGCATATCTGTTTGACACCTGCAATAATAAAATAAGCATAACTATTATCACAATATAATGTCAACATTATATATAAATTATTATATTATGTACGATTTAGTACACCAAACACGTTTGCAAACTATCTACGATTTAGTAATTTGAACTAAGGGTATTCAGTTCGGTAAAAACTGGACCAACTAAAACCGAAACAAATCGAAATAGAAAAAATGGTTTGATTTGGTAACACTGTATAAACTGAGTAGATGTTATTTTTAAAAATGTGGTATATAGATATGGTTCAGTATATAAACCGATCAAACCATATAAACCGAACAAACTGATTAATTAAAATGTCTTAGTATAGTTTTATGTAAATACCATAATATAATATATATGTAGTTTATTTTATTGATATGATCTTAATATTTAAGACTTAATTATATATAATTGGTTATTTCTAAGTAAAGGCTTTTATTGACATATTTTTGTTTAAAATTTACTATATTATATATATTTTATCTTTTTCATCTTATTAAATCTATAATAATTATAATTTATTTAAAAATTATTTTTCATAGTTAAATAAAATAGAAAAAGTTCTATTTAAAATTAGAGTAGTGCTTAATAAATTGATACAAAATTAAATTGAACAGATGTTATACAAGACAAATATATTTTATTATTTTAGTATAAATTGAATAAGCCAAAAATCGACATTATATAAATTCGAAGCAAACCAAAATAGATATGATTTTAACATGGTATCTAATTTTTATCAATCAAAATATCAAAAAACCGAACCGAGACCATACCAAAATTGAATAAACAAAAAAACGACAGTATATAAATCGAACTAAACCAAAATAGATATAATTTAATATGGTATTGAATTAGCCTTTCAATTTATTTTTGATCATATATCAATCTGTCTATTCTCCGACCGTGACAAATTTTGTTTACTATCCAGAAGAAAAAGGTGTGAACAATTTCTAAAAATTCCAAAATTGTGATAATTAGCCTTTTAATTTATTTTTGATCATATATAAATCTGTTTATATATGATACAATTAACTAAAATAATTGAACGTACTTTTGTTTGTATGGATTCAAAATATCAAACAAAATCGGCCAATGAAAAAATTCATAAATTAAAATCCACAATTCCAATTATAATTATTTTCCGTTAATTTATAAATATTATGTGAACAATTTCATATTATATATATAATAAAGCGACCAATTTATAATTCTTATATTATCAAAACCATGTTTTTATATTTTATTTTTTTACACTCACCCTGCGCAACGCGCAGGTCTTATCCTAGTTTAATCTAAAAGGAATGAATATTAATTAATTCAAATACATATATTATCATTCATATCTCAACTGATAATCGAGTTGCTTATAGTATTCTATTTAACCTCTAGCTTTCGGAAGTCAATTATATTTTTTGGACCATAATGTTAATGTATTTACTGGATAATGCATAATGAAATCAAATCAAATAGTATATCCTAATGTAAATAAATATGAAATTAATAGAAAATGTAGATTCTGTTAGCCAATGCTATTAAAGATCAAATTAACTTTCATATAAAAATTATTTAAATTTTACTTTCTGTATAAATTTATATTGATTTTTTTATTTTATATGGTCAGAAAATTAACTGCATAGATGATATAAAATAAATTGATAGAACTTTAAATGAAAATTGCTAAATCTACCACATTCCTAATAACACATTTTATGTTTACCTTAACCATATTTATCCTCATTTTTAAAGAGATAAATAAACACTTATAAACTTAGGGTTAACTAATCTAGACTTAGGATTTAGAGTTGAGGAAAAAAATTTAAAATGCGGGGTATATAATTTTAATAAATATATAAATAAATATCTAAATATTTTTTTATAAAAAAATCAAGATACATTCAAAAATAATTTTTTAATTTTTAAAAGATTGCAAAAAAGGAAAAATCGGAGAAAACATTTTAAAAAGTTCGAATTTGGAAAGTTATAAGATATTTTTAAAATATTTCTTTAGTGAAGGTAAACATGATTAACGATACCAATAAAAGGTAAAAATAAAATTTCTCCATTTTAAATTTATAAAAAATTTAAAATATATGGTCTGAATAATAAACTAAAGTATCACAAATCAAACCATAAGACTTATGAAACCATTAAATTGTTGTGTTGTGAAATGTATTTGTAATTATCAAAAACCTACACCCGCGCGGGTGCGCGGGTCAAAAATCTAATATACTATTAAACTAGGATCCTATTGGTTTTTTCCCCTACAATGCCCTTTCATTTCCACCGTTTACTATACATATTACTGACTTCATTAAGGGTATTTACGTTAATTATGCTTGCACAATTTTGCCTCTTATTGGACGTTGGGTATTTAGTGAATATAGGCCCAAACGGAAGAGTTTTGTAAAGTATCAAAAACCCATGCTGGTCATATACAGAAAAAGTTAGAGAACAGAACTTTAAGAGATCGGAATGGGGGAAGTCCTTGATCGGATGAGGTTTGACTTTGTTTTCAAATCATATTCACCTCTTCAAGCAATCGTTTTCGTCTTTAAATCGCCATGGAAATCGCCATAAAAATATGACCAGCATGTGTTTTTGATTTTTCTATCTTCGAATTGCCATGGAAATCGAAAAAAAAACGTCGACAGCAAAAAAAAAACTTTCATTTTCTGTTTTTTTTTATATCGATGGTGATTGGTGAGATAACCAAAGACTTTGTCGGTAGAAATCCAAAAAGATTGGGCCATTTGGGCCGAATAGTCATGTGTCCAATTTCCATATATTTCTACTTGGGCTATTCAATCTAATTTCATTTCTTTTAAAACAATTCCAAATATTTTCTTCATATGAATATATATTAAAAATATGATTATTATATTTTTCCTTTTCTTCTTCTAATTTAAAAATTTCATAAATTATTGGATTATTTGTATTTAAATATGTAAATATTTATTAAAAGAGTAATATAATAGTTTACTAACCATTTAAAATTGTAAAAAAAATGACTTTAGGAAAAAAGATTAACAAATTAAAATTGTATATAAAATAAATTTATAAAAAAAACTTCACATCACAATAAAATTTATTCAATATAAAGTACCACTTTAAATCCTTTTACAACATCATCAATCCAAATTTTGAAATCTGATCCTTGTAATTGTTAATAACATAATATAAAGAGAATCAAAGGTTGTGGAAATTTCTGTATTCTTATTGATCGCATACGAGCTTTACATATATGCATCTCAAGGAGAGTCAATATATATTATCTAATACTCTGTTACAACAACGTTCCTGAAATATCGAAACTAACACAAAGAATATCTGTATCTTATCAATACGATGGTTACCGTTAGACCAGCATACTTCAAACTCCAATATAATATACTCGTCAACATAGATGTCAAAAACTGGTTCTCCATAGATCTCGAGTTTGTTGCAGAGATCATATTATTTTTGCGAAAAGAGATTAGAATGATCGTAGCCAATCAGTCGATTTCCAGTATGGCCGTCTTGTTGGCTGTGAAAAGTGTCATGCTTATCTAGTCGTTGTGAAACTAGTTCGATCAATTGATGTACTGATGATAAGGATTGACTCGTTTCATGAGTCTCCAGACGTTTACGGCTCGACTCAGCCCAATCATTTACTGATTCGTTGCTGCATCGATCCATTGAAGAAGTATAGTTGTCCGAAGCCATGATTATAATACGTCCAAAAACATTTAAAAAAAAAAAATCACGTAACACAGAAGATTAAACCCATAAACCAATATAGAGAATCAACTCGACATGTGCCATGGACAATAATGTACTTGCGGATAGAGACATCTAAAATAATGTTGTATGTGCATTATACCTAAAAGAATGTTATCTGTGATGATGCGAATAGAGATAACTAAAACAAGTAAAGTCCACAAAACAATCATCTAAACCTATCGATTTCCTAAACCATCCTATAGATTTTGGTTTATGATATACGTACATATACATGAATTTATTCAAATTTAAACCACCTATAAAATTTAGCTTAACTTTCTAAATAAACCAAATCAATAAATACTCAATCAAAACATAATATCGTCTATTAATCAAAATATAATATATTCAATGTGATATCCAATTTAGAACTATATCCAAAAGTTTTGCTAATTATAAAAATAGATTTGATTCCTAAAAATTATCCTATTTATTAATTAGTCGATCTCGATTTGTATATCCTATTTTTATATTTTAAAAACTAACATATAAATTTTTAAAATTCATTATATTTTCTATAAACATGTATACCTAATTTATAATTTTTAATATAACATCCTAATTCATATTTATTTATTTATCTATACTATTAAAGCAGAATCCCTAATAGGATTCTACCCTTGGTTTTCTTATATAATTACAAGGTAATGCCACTCTTATATTTATTAGTTTAATTAATTAATTTTTATCTAAATCTTAAAACATATTCTAAAATTTAGAAAGAAACTTATTACAGCATTTATAAAGAAGCTATTCCCATATATTCTAATCTCTCTTATATTAAACTATTAATACTTACTATAAACGAATCCACGAAAATGATATGCTTTAAATACATGTTTGTTCCTCTCTTAAATACTGTAAATTAATTATTCCACAAATGTGTGAGTTAATCATGACATATAATGAATTCTAATATTTTCTACCATTACACTTTATGATCATTCAACTAATAACTAGATTTTGACCCGCGCTTTCAAAGCGCGGGATTGTTTATATTTAAAAATTCATTTAAAAGAGACAATATTGTAAAATCTATTTTTTTCAGAGACTTTAGATTCTTTAAAATACATTTGTAATTGTGCTGATCATTTATGTTTTTTATGATTTTTTATTATTAAAAGTACTAATATATTTTGAGAAGGATTTAAAAAGAGCGGATTTGTTTCCTTCTTAATTTCTTAAAATAAAATTTTGCAATTAATTGGGTAATGTAATTTTTTATAATTTATTTAGCAAACATAAAATTAGCATCTTTATGATTTTTTGAACAAAAATTATCGTCTTTCTTTATTAATATTTTATTAGTAAATTATGATGTTTACAAAATTTGGATTGATGTTGTGAAAGGATTTAAAGTGGTATTTTCTATGCAATAAATTTTATTATAATGAGAATTTTTTTGTAAAGTTATTTTATATACAATTTTAATTTGTTAATATTAATATACTAAGCTATGAATAAATATTTACGTTTTTTATTATAATATTAAGATATTTTAGGAATGTCTAAACATAGATTAAAATAGAAATAAAAACTGATAATCATATGTTTAATCATGTTTGTTAGTACAAACTAAATATTTGAAATGGGCCCAAATTTCACAAAGAAATAGGAAATGGAAATACAACATATACTAATCGCGGCCCAAATAGCCCAAAGTAAAAACATCTGAACCGACAAAATTGTGTGGTCGATGACCATTCAGTTTTAAACAAAAAAAAAAAGAAAGAACAGAATTTTCGGTCTCGATGTTATTTAACGGAAGACGATTTCCATGGTGAAACTCATGATATGAACGGCCGCGGTGTACTTCCGGTGGTAAAGATGGAAGCGACTGCTTGAAGAGGTTAAGATCGACGGTAGCAATCAAAGAACTATCGATTTTTTCAGATTTGCTGGAAAACTTCATGACGATCCAAACTCGATAGATCCACAGAGGACTTCTCTGTTTCCGATCTATTAGGTGATTTTCTCTAACTTTTCCTTGTAACAGAGATAAAGAGTTTAAAAAAAAAATCTTACTTGTTTTGCATGTTGAATCTGAAGGCATCCGTGAAAGACATGATGAGTTTGAGATGGTTGACGAACTTCACACTTTCAGCTCTGTTTGACATAGTCCAAAGAAGATTTGAAAGACCACAAATGGTAAATCATGATTTCACGTATTTCTTTTTGATCCATAGTTAAATAGTTAATAAAAATCTAATGGTTTTAAAATTGATTGAAAAAAAATCTGGAAACAAAAGACATAACAGTGGCAAGAGCACGTAAGATTAAGTTGTATTGTTAAAAAGGGTTAGTTTTTTTTTTGGCTTTCAAGAATAATATACTTTCAGAGAAGATATTCATATTCCAAATACGAAGGTTCTGGGTATCATTCTTCTATGAAAGTAAACATGATTTTAAAATAAAAGATAAGTTTTTTCCAGATTCTTTGTCTTCTTTTACATTAATAAAAATTGTACTTCATAGAAAAATAGCATTATTAGTTTATTAATATATGTTTGAATTTTACATTTGACAGCAGGAATAAATTTGGATCCGGATAAATACGTTGGAAGTAAACATTTACCATCACGAAAAGGGAGATCATGGGACAGAGACATGACTGCAATGAAATACAAACCCAAGTAAGTAAATTTTAAAAGCTTAAAATTGTAGTAACTTAGGTTTCGAACTGAAACTGGTTGTTAGAGGAATAAACCGCTAGATTATAGATAGATTTTCTTTGAAAAAAAAGTAAACAAATCAAAACATTCTTGAAAAAGTTAGGATTGCTTACATTCTCATCAGCGAAGACGAATTCCATAGTTCCCCCCCCCCCCCTTGATTAATGTTTTCTTCAGTAGCAGCATTCGATGTGTTGATTTTCGATTTAGAAGCCATATTTTTGGTTTGACGGAATGAGTTTGAGTAGGAAGAGTCGTCAGTATTTATAATAGGAAGAAGTAGTAAGAAGAATAGATTAGGCATTTCAAAAACTTGTAGGGTACTCAAAATATTTTGCGAGATTTTTATAGTTAATAGTATTAAATGCAGTTACCAATTTGTCACCAGTAATATTATGTGAGTAAGTAACACACAATCTAGATTATAGATATAATTTTTGAACCGTGAAAGTAGCCTTTGCAAGTGATTAAGTTACAGGCGTATCTTATTTTTTTTCTAAAATTGGTTGTACATTTATTTGCACCATGATTGTAGATAAATAATATCTTCCACTTTTTAAATTGGCAAATCATATAGGGAATATCTATGCTATTAATACTTGCCGAAATTTAGGAGTATGTTAATCTTTTTAAATTGATAACGAAAAATAAGGGATGATTTGAAAAATTATAGTTATAATAGATTTGGTATCCAAATCTATTCATTAAAATACCTGTAAATTTAGATTATCGATTTTAAATATATATTGTTTTAAAAAATACGAAATAGACCATAGTAACTTGTGATTAAATATATTTATTTTAATATTTTAATATTTGAAATTTTAAATATTAAAATATAACGTATATGCAAGTGTTATATTCATAATACTTGATCATAAGTTTGGTACGCAATCTCTATCTCAATTTCATGAATGATGAGCTTTTATACCAACAAAATCATCTAAATAAGTTCATCAATACGTTATATTCATATTATTTTTGATTTTCATTTCAGGGTATAGGGTTTGAGAAAAGGAAAAAAGGATTTGATGGGGTTTTCATGGTATAGAACCTTGATCATGAAGATGAATATGATGGGCTGAACAATCATTGCTCATTGGATTTTAAAATGAAAAGGATAGTCTGCAGCGGGCCTTAATATGTATGTTGGGATATAACGGGCTATAATAATCAAGGTTTCTGATTGGTCTGGTTATTTACGATTTTTATTAAAAAAATGGTAATGGCATTTGGCTGTAATTTACTTGAAAAGGCAGGGGCAGAATCCCAGTAGGGATTCTGCTTTAATAGTATAGATAATATCACGTTTCATGTACATATATGTCAGACCATATTTTTCAACATAACACTGTATAGATATAATCATTTTAAATTTTTGTATAGAACCTTTTAAAAAGTTCCTGTACTGATACTACTCATATGAAGACATTTATTATTAAACATTAACCCTGAAAATCACTTCGCCCTAAACCCAATATGATGTACAAATAATCATCCAGTTTGATACTTTAATAATATAGTTATATAAAACATTAACTAAATAAATACATAAAATATCTCTCAATTTTTGGTATATTTTTAAAACAGCATATAGAGTATGGTTAATATTATATATTTCTGTTAATATTCTAAATTTAATGTTAACTATTATCCTAATACTTAGGAATAACCAAATCATCATCCTAGCAATATTTTTTGGTTTCTTAAATGATATAATAGAGCCAGAGCCTGTATTTTTAAAATTAAAATTCTAGAAAACTTAATACTTTGTTAAGAGTATATAGTAAACATTTAAACTTTTTTCTATTTTTTTTTGTAACACTTAAACCTTTTTCTATAAAAAAGACATTTAAACACGCTAACCCCAAACCAACAGTACATAGAATCATCCCATTTAAAAACTGAGCTAATAGAACTATATAAAACATTAACTGAATAGATATATAAAATAGTTTATGCACCTCAAAGTTCTATACACATAGAAGCAGTACAATTCCATATTTAAAGCACTTCAGGTTTGTTTATTATCTAATGGGTTGGAGTGAAGGTATTTTCAGGTTATGCCCAAATCAAAACTCACTAATATTTCTATATTTTTTGTTGCAAACGTATTATAAAACCCGTATAATACACTATATTTAGTTCTTTTTAGTTACAAGTAAACAGAATTATTATACACATTTTTGTTGTTTTTTTTTGTTTCATACAAATATTAAAATATGTAATTAGGAATGTGTTTTGTATTGTATTTGAGAGATATTTTAAGAGTAGAAATATTTTGCAACGATAAAAAATCAACACTATTGTATATTTTGGTCATCAAATATTAAAACACATAATTTTATAATTAACATAATTTTTATCTCTACTAAAAAATATTATAAGGAAATAAATCCCGCGTTTTGAAAGCGCGGGTCAAACTATAGTGAGTGTTTAAAATTTATAAAAAAAAAAAGAAACAAAATATGAAAATAATTAACTTGTTCTGTTTTGTGAAAGAAAAACAGAGTATAACTCTTATTGTATTACACTCAATGAATATCTAATCTATTAAAACTGAAGTATAAATAGTACTTAACCCTAAGTTTTTCTTAATATCCCCTATATATTAATTGAGGATCTTTTAAAAAGATTGAACCTCAAGTTTGTATTAATTTAAAAGTGCCCCTTCCTACGTGGCATGATTTTAAGCTCTGGAAAATCCTACGTGGCGGATTAATAGAGCAACATATTTAGAGCATATGTTAAAAATAATCATCCTATGGAAATTTAAAAATTGTGTTACATCATATAACTTCACGTAGTATATGTTTTATGTAATGTCATTAAATCTTTTTAAAAGATCAGTGAGAAGCTAGCTGAGCCGACAAAGACTGCCGTATACAACAGATAGGGGCTTCTTGATAAGCTTCAAGACGAAAGCTGGCCAGAATATGTTGCTGAAGTCACAAGCTCACCGTCGAGATTGATCAAGGACAAGCCGTTGATGTAAACGATGACCTCGCTAGAGAGATGACGTTCTACACTCAAGCCCTCGAAAGGACGAGGCAAGCTTTCGAGAAGCTCCAGGAGATGGGACTGCCTTTCCTCAGGCCGGCGGATTACTACGCGGAGAAGGTGAATTCGGACACGCACATGGAGAAGGTGAAGTCTAAGCTTCTGTACGAGAAGAAGCTGATGGAGCAGTCTGAAGAGAGGAGTAAGGCTAGGGATAACAAGAAGATGGCTAAGGAAGTACAGTCTCAGAAGATGAAGGAGCGCGCTAAGCAGAAGAAGGATGAGATTGAGTCTGTCAAGAAGTGGAGGAAACAGATGCAGCAGAGTGGGTTTATCGAGAAAGGAGGTGCTGGAGAGCTTGATCTTGAGTTTGGAAACGGAAAGAGTTTCCAGAGAGGAGGTGGTAAGAAGAGACCAGGTGTGTCTCCCGGTGATGGTCTTTAGCTTTGTTGTATTCCCAAAGAATCATCACAAAGAAGTACATGATTTTAGCTTTGTTGAGAGTCTACAAGGTCCATGTATCTTAGCATATAATCGTGTATAATCTAATCTTAGCTTTGTGGTTTCTAATAATTTATATATGACTAGATTACAGGTCTAATATAATCCCAAAGAATCATCACAAAGAAGTACATGATTTTAGCTTTGTTGAGAGCAGACGTCACTTTCCCCTGTCAGTAAAGAAATGGATAATTGTGTTTTCAGTTTCTTGAACAAGTTGCTGAATCCTAAAGAGAAAAGGGAAAAGTAGAGAATGTGTTAACTTACGTGTTCATTATCACGGTGATGTTGTCTCCTTTGAGTAGAATCCTTCCTGAAAAGGTAGGCATTTACACGAGTCAGTGAACCATAAGAAAACAAATCAAATGAAATGAGACCTTTTATCAGAGCTTACTGTAAGTTTTCGTTTTGTTTTTCACTTAGCATGTTGAATATGTTAGTAATAGAGCTTCATAAGCATGAATCGATGAGATTCATCGCATAGTTTGTTTGAAAAACCGAGTTGGCTCAGTACTGTGACTAGGCATTTGTGGACATTGTTTGGTTTGGTTCTTAGGGATAGTAAACTTTGCATTGCTTTACTTTTGTTCTTCTGGAGTTATAACTGCAGCTGTTCTTTAAGGTTAACTCTGTTTAACTATAGAGAAGTGTGAGATTGATGATTGTGTCATTGTTATTACTTCATTTTGTAATTTTGCCTACTTTTACTTGGATACAGTATTTTACTATCCTTTGATTCTTCTCTGAGTTAAAGATTGAATCTTTTCTTAAAACTATGTTCTCATTCAGAGAAACTTAAGATGTATGATTTTGTCAATATTCTCATTCGCTTAAAACTTGGAGGTGTCTACTTTGTATGTTCCTGGTTCCACTTTCGAATGTCTTTAGATATGTGATTGTATCATTCTCACTGGTACAAAACTTGGAGTTGCTTACTTGACTTTGGATTATCCCTTTAAAATCTTTTTTCTTTTTGCTGTACTTTCATCATTCTGAGTTACAAAGAAGTACTAGATTATATAGAATATCACGATACATCAAAGATTTATTTTGAAGTACTAGATTACTAAATTATATAGAAATTAGATTATATAGAAGTACTAGATTATATAATTGACAAAAAAAAAGAAGTACTAGATTATATAGAATATAGAAAATAAAAGAAAAGCTAATTTAAAATCTGCAAACAAGCATCCTTTAAGTATACTTAAAATTAGACAATAATCAATATATATGTACTTTACGAAACTACAAATCGACATCTAGATATATATATATATATATATATATATCGATATCTACAGAACTTACATTTTCTCCCAAAATTGTTTATTCAATATGTTTATATGGATTCAATTTTCAATATTGAATTGTCTTTTAATCTAATAATACTTCAGTATTTTTAAAACAACCCTAACAAATAGATGACTTTAGGTATAATATAAAAACCACAAATAAATACAGAGTTAACCTTTATTTAGAACCTTTGAAATCGATACATTCTGTTATAAATCGATACAGTTCAAGATTTTTTCAACCCGGATGGTTATGTTCAGTTTAAAATCGAACCAAACTGAGAAACCAATGAATTTATGTAACTATTTGAATTAAACATAGAAGTAATATCAAGATACTACAGTAAAAACTATATAAATTAATAATATTGGAACTATGATATTTTATTCATTTATAGAATTATTAATTTATAGAAAGTTTTTTAATTTTTTTCTATTTTTATTTATAAAATAAGAAAATCTTTTATTTCACCGTATATACATCGATTAAATTTTAGAAAATTGACTTCCATATTGTTTTATTATATTATTTGGGGTATTTTTTATTTTTATAGAACTTGAATGTGGTTTTGGATATGATTTTACTAAATATTATCAAATATATCGTTTTTCTTTGTAAATATAAAACCAGTGATATAATGTTTAGTTTGTACTTATATAAAATTTATATATAGATAGATTATTAGTTTATAAAAATGATATAACAAAATGGTTATATTAACTATAAATGATTGTATACCTATGAGTGATTTTATACAATTTGATTTAAAGATATGACATTTGTTTTTTATACAAATATCATTAGTCTTTTTCTGATTTTTTTTCTACAACGCTGATGACCTAACAAAATGGAAAGGTAGTGTTGTTCAAGTTTGTAAATGTTCAATGAAGAATATACATATTTATATTTTTTATATTTTCTTTATATGGAAAATAAATTTAATTTCACGTTTTCAAAATTTAGAAACTTCCTTAGCATATATATTGTATATCGAATACATGATTGGGCATATTGTCCAATTTTACATTTCTTTTTTCTGCAAGCAGTTAATTTTGGTAGTACTTATAGCGCAAGAAATATTACCTATCACGCAAAATTTATGAAAGATGTGTATTGCCATATAGATTAAAGATCGTAAATAACCATTTAAAGATCAGATATTGCAAATACGAATTTTATGGGATAATGCTAATTTTTTTACGTGGCGACTTGGGAATCAATCGAAAATTTGTTATCCCAAAATTAAATGGTCAGAGAATGTTATATTATATAATATATCCATTATGTACCATTAATTTATCAAATTAAAATTTATTATTTATTATTTTCTTAAATAAAACCGACAAAATTAATTAAAATGATTAAAATATATATATGGCAACTAATCATTTTAAATAATACGTATTTGCTAAAATCTGTATACTTTCTATTATTTTTAATTCTTTATTATAATAATAAATTACACAATTACATTAATCATATAATAAAAATTTAGACTTTTTGTATATGTTGTATTTTGAATTTATCAAAACGAGTATAAATTACTAAAAACTGTTAAAAGTCTTACATAAACTTTTGTGATCAAACTTCAAAATTTTTTTCTATAATAAGATATAATGATTATAAAACCATATGAATAAATAATTTTAATTTAATAGATGTTTATGTTTATATATATCATATCATTTATATATATATATATATATATATCATATCATATAATTTAATTAAAATTATACATCATATGAAAATATATACTTATATTTTGATATTTGCATTGAACATATATTGAAAAGTTAATATTTTAATTTTTAGATATTCATTTTTCAATGATTATAAATTATTGAAACCACTAAATATCTCACATTAAAAAAAAAATCGTTGGTGTAAAATTTTGTTACACGAATATGCAAACAATCATAAATATATATGAGTAGAAACTTCATTTAATAAATATTTATATTAAAAATATACTATATATCTATGTTAATATCATTTAAATTTAATTATATATCATATACTATAGATAAGACTGATTGATTGCGAATAAACAAGAGTGGTTGTTTAATTTATATGAGCATGCCAATTTATTATATAATAATAATTTTTTTTAGTTATTTTAAATATAATTAATATTTTATTATTTCATAATATGCAGAAAACATTAAATAAGTAATAAATATCAAATATTTATTCTGCGAGGCGCGGATCTTAACCTAAGTATATATCTCTTTAATAATTTTAAATCTTACATTTTCTAAATCTCATGTCAAAAGAAAAGAACGAAATGAGAATAAACTACAAAATCAAGATTTATATCGAGTAATAACCAAAATGAAAAAGCGACAAAAAAAAAAGAGAATGAAGACAAACGGATTTGGCACATAAACTTCTCATAAACATAATTAACTTTTAAATCGCTAAATCATGACGAGTTGTCATAGTTTCATTGTGACTAAATAGTAGGCCTGAGATTTTTTGGCTTAAACGTCAGATTCTTATACGATAAGTGATTCTTTTATCTAAAATATTTTTAAAAATACGATCAGTTCATCAGTAAACAAGTTATGTAATTAACCCAAAAATTTTGAAAAATGTTTAAGAGCCAAAAAATATTTATTCGAAAAAGAATATAAATTTTATTTTTCTATACAATATTTCTTAAATAATTTTCATATATATTCACCCTGCGCAAGGCGCAGGTCTTATCCTAGTTTACCATTATATGCCATCCAATCTATTAAAACTGAAGTACAAATCTATACTATTAAAACTGAAGTACAAATAGTACTTAACCCTAAATTTTTCTTAATATTTACCATTATATGCCACTATGCTTATACACAGTCGTTTTTGACTTAACAAACTGTCTTATAAATTAACGTGCACTTAAAACGGAGTGAAATAAGACTTGGTTTAATTTTGACAAGCACGTTTCACTTAAAACCAGAGTTAAATATGACTCGGTATGATTTTGACCGGTTATGTCGCTTCACTTAATCGAGTTAAACTTAAATGTGCCACCAACTATTTATGACTCGGTTTAATTTTGTTTGCAGAAATCAAAACACACATGTTTTAATACACGGTCCACTACATAAAATACCAATATTTCTATGTTCGTCTGAATTATTATCCAACATTTTGTATATACATAGTTTGGTTCACAACATAAAAAAACAAATTCTGTAAATTCTTAACCATGTAAATACCAATGTCTTTGTTTAGTTTGGTCTGCAAAATTCAAAACAAACGTGTTTCCATACAAAATAAGGCTCGGTTATTGATCTACAGAATTAAAACCAATATATCATTAGATATTATTGGTGCACTAAATCAAAACAAATTTAACTCCTTTGATTCCTAACATTGATAATATTCTTTAAAAAATTCCTATTATTACGCAACCATCTAAGAAGAATACAACCAACACAATCTACATATAAACTTGCAAATCACGTTTGGCTTATTTAGACATAAAAATATTCTGATAACTATGATAATTTAATCTAAAAGGAATGAATATTAATTAATTCAAATACATATATTATCATTCATATCTCAACTGATAATCGAGTTACTTATAGTATTCTATTTAACCTCTAGCTTTCGGAAATCAATTATATTTTTTGGACCATAATGTTAATGTATTTACTGGATAATGCATAATGAAATCAAATCAAATAGTATATCCTAATGTAAATAAATATGAAATTAATAGAAAATGTAGATTCTGTTAGCCAATGCTATTAAAGATCAAATTAACTTTCATATAAAAATTATTTAAATTTTACTTTCTGTATAAATTTATATTGATTTTTTTATTTTATATGGTCAGAAAATTAACTGCATAGATGATATAAAATAAATTGATAGAACTTTAAATGAAAATTGCTAAATCTACCACATTCCTAATAACACATTTTATGTTTACCTTAACCATATTTATCCTCATTTTTAAAGAGATAAATAAACACTTATAAATTTAGGGTTAACTAATCTAGACTTAAGATTTAGAGTTGAGGAAAAAAATTTAAAATGCGGGGTATATAATTTTAATAAATATATAAATAAATATCTAAATATTTTTTTATAAAAAAATCAAGATAGATTCAAAAATATTTTTTTAATTTTTAAAAGATTGCAAAAAAGGAAAAATCGGAGAAAACATTTTAAAAAGTTCGAATTTGGAAAGTTATAAGATATTTTTAAAATCTTTCTTTAGTGAAGGTAAACATGATTAACGATACCAATAAAAGGTAAAAATAAAATTTCTCCATTTTAAATTTATAAAAAATTTAAAATATATGGTCTGAATAATAAACTAAAGTATCACAAATCAAACCATAAGACTTATGAAACCATTAAATTGTTGTGTTGTGAAATTTATTTGTAATTATCAAAAACCTACACCCGCGCGGGTGCGCGGATCAAAAATCTAATATACTATTAAAGTAGGATCCTATTGGTTTTTCCCCTACAATGCCCTTTCATTTCCACCGTTTACTATACATATTACTGACTTCATTAAGGGTATTTACGTTAATTATGCTTGCACAATTTTGCCTCTTATTGGACGTTGGGTATTTAGTGAATATAGGCCCAAACGGAAGAGTTTTGTAAAGTATCAAAAACCCATGCTGGTCATATACAGAAAAAGTTAGAGAACAGAACTTTAAGAGATCGGAATGGGGGAAGTCCTTGATCGGATGAGGTTTGACTTTGTTTTCAAATCATATTCACCTCTTCAAGCAATCGTTTTCGTCTTTAAATCGCCATGGAAATCGCCATAAAAATATGACCAGCATGTGTTTTTGATTTTTCTATCTTCGAATTGCCATGGAAATCGAAAAAAAAACGTCGACAGCAAAAAAAAAACTTTCATTTTCTGTTTTTTTTTATATCGATGGTGATTGGTGAGATAACCAAAGACTTTGTCGGTAGAAATCCAAAAAGATTGGGCCATTTGGGCCGAATAGTCATGTGTCCAATTTCCATATATTTCTACTTGGGCTATTCAATCTAATTTCATTTCTTTTAAAACAATTCCAAATATTTTCTTCATATGAATATATATTAAAAATATGATTATTATATTTTTCCTTTTCTTCTTCTAATTTAAAAATTTCATAAATTATTGGAATATTTGTATTTAAATATGTAAATATTTATTAAAAGAGTAATATAATAGTTTACTAACCATTTAAAATTGTAAAAAAATGACTTTAGGAAAAAAGATTAACAAATTAAAATTGTATATAAAATAAATTTATAAAAAAAACTTCACATCACAATAAAATTTATTCAATATAAAATACCACTTTAAATCCTTTTACAACATCATCAATCCAAATTTTGAAATCTGATCCTTGTAATTGTTAATAACATAATATAAAGAGAATCAAAGGTTGTGGAAATTTCTGTATTCTTATTGATCGCATACGAGCTTTACATATATGCATCTCAAGGAGAGTCAATCTATATTATCTAATACTCTGTTACAACAACGTTCCTGAAATATCGAAACTAACACAAAGAATATCTGTATCTTATCAATACGATGGTTACCGTTAGACCAGCATACTTCAAACTCCAATATAATATACTCGTCAACATAGATGTCAAAAACTGGTTCTCCATAGATCTCGAGTTTGTTGCAGAGATCATATTATTTTTGCGAAAAGAGATTAGAATGATCGTAGCCAATCAGTCGATTTCCAGTATGGCCGTCTTGTTGGCTGTGAAAAGTGTCATGCTTATCTAGTCGTTGTGAAACTAGTTCGATCTATTGATGTACTGATGATAAGGATTGACTCGTTTCATGAGTCTCCAGACGTTTACGGCTCGACTCAGCCCAATCATTTACTGATTCGTTGCTGCATCGATCCATTGAAGAAGTATAGTTGTCCGAAGCCATGATTATAATACGTCCAACAACATTTAAAAAAAAAAAAAGAAATCACGTAACACAGAAGATTAAACCCATAAACCAATATAGAGAATCAACTCGACATGTGCCATGAACAATAATGTACTTGCGGATAGAGACATCTAAAATAATGTTGTATGTGCATTATACCTAAAAGAATGTTATCTGTGATGATGCGAATAGAGATAACTAAAACAAGTAAAGTCCACAAAACAATCATCTAAACCTATCGATTTCCTAAACCATCCTATAGATTTTGGTTTATGATATACGTACATATACATGAATTTATTCAAATTTAAACCACCTATAAAATTTAGCTTAACTTTCTAAATAAACCAAATCAATAAATACTCAATCAAAACATAATATCGTCAATTAATCAAAATATAATATATTCAATGTGATATCCAATTTAGAACTATATCCAAAAGTTTTGCTAATTATAAAAATAGATTTGATTCCTAAAAACTATCCTATTTATTAATTAGTCGATCTCGATTTGTATATCCTATTTTTATATTTTAAAAACTAACATATAAATTTTTAAAATTCATTATATTTTCTATAAACATGTATACCTAATTTATAATTTTTAATATAACATCCTAATTCATATTTATTTATTTATATTTTTAACCTATAAGAATATTGTTTTCATATAGTGTATATCATTTTCTAAATACATATATATATATCTCAAATTTGTTCTTTTGTTGTCGAGTATTCGTCATAAAATACATGGTTTAACACGAAAAAAAATTATAACAAGAAGACAATATAATACAATCAAATATTTAAATACATCATTTAGGATTAACAAAAAACATTGATAGCTTACCGAAAATTCATATCCGCGCTAGTAAATATCTATTTATATAAAGAAGAGTTCTTTCTTTCCTGAGACCCTCCACATCAGATGCCAGCGTAACAATTAGAGCTCTGCCATGCTGACACGTGGCGATTAAGTGAAACGGTGTGTGCTGAGTTATTTCTGCGTCATATGGGCTTTAATTTGGGCTTCTTTCACGCTAAATTCAACAGCTTTTTCTCTGCAACGATACCTAGGTTTAATCGTCTTCATCGACTGTCTTCGTCATCTATGGCTCTTCTCGAGCCGGATCCATCACCATTAAAAAATATCGCCATTAATGGAGTTTATTGAGGTTGTGTGAGAAAAAAACTGCCTGAGGAATCACTATGTCGATCTTGATTCGCGTCTGTTCGCCTTACATTCTTCTCCACCAAAACGTTACGGATTCATCCATTCATTGTCATTAAGAACCATTTTATTCCTTTGACTGACAACAAGCATAATTAATCATTCAATGCTTCTAATTCTCTCCCAGGTTTATTCACCTATATAAAGGTTTGTCCTCATCTCATGAACATCATCCTCTCAATTCCAAAAAAACAGTCTGGTACTTATTTTTCAGTTTTATGACTAACTCATCCGTTCTTCTCCCTGATTTGCAAGCCGCTGTTTTTCCACCGTCGAGGTGCCACTGCTCAGATTTTTGGAAGCTCAGAACGTTAAACGCAGTAGAGAGCTGATGGGTAAATATGTTTCTCATCGATGCTAAGGTAATCTTGTTCACAAAACCCATTATCATCTTCGTTTCAATCTAAAGCCGGTGAATTAACTCATAATTGTCAAATTGTTGTCAAAATCTTAACTGAACATCTTAGGGATTCATTTTTGAATCCATTTGGTTACTTATTCTTTTTACATGTTAATTTCACATGGTATTTGTGAAATATAACAGCCCCGTATACAGATAATGAGAACAGTAACATGTCGAAAAGTCTCTTTCTTCGCATATTAGCAGATTTGGATTACACTGACTGATTTGTTCCAGCAACGGTCACACAGAAATTCGTTTTTCCTAACATGCCCGTGTACAGCCTCCCCAACTTATTCACAATAAAGAACAAAGAGATTTATCGTTTGGCTGACCACAGTTTCGACTTAGTTAGACAAAGCCACAAACAGTCTCAACTCATAACTGACTAAAAATTAAAGTTCAATTACAGCATTGCATAGAACGTCATTAAACATAAATTCTATGTTCTAAAGTCTAAACTAGAGTGTTCCGTATGTTAATCAAGAAATTGAATCAAATGTCATAGTACGGCTTGGGAACAAGTGATGTTCCGTAACTGCCCGAACACATGATAAGTAGGCACATGTTTATATTTCCGTCCCTGTACATTACCACTCTGAACTCCCTTATATGCAAACAAACATACTCCCTCTGTTCGTAAATATAAGATGTTTAGGTTAAAACACACATATTAAGACAAAATCATTTTTTGTCTAGAAAA
Organism: Raphanus sativus; assembly: GCF_000801105.2. Classification (NCBI taxonomy): domain Eukaryota; kingdom Viridiplantae; phylum Streptophyta; class Magnoliopsida; order Brassicales; family Brassicaceae; genus Raphanus; species Raphanus sativus. The sequence goes on from NC_079519.1 coordinate 12,303,900, forward strand.
TAGAGTTTAAACTACAAATAATGGTATAAAGTATAAACCCAATCCACCTACTAAAAAAGTTGTTTCTCTCTCTATGCGACTCCAAGGCGATTAGGGTTTCTTCACCTTAGTCTGCCGCCGTCGGTGTGGCCTCTCGTCCACCGGTGAGAACCTGTTCTTTCTCCCTCCTCTTCCTTTCTTCAATGGTTTCGATGCTGCTCCTTCATGGTTCAGAGTCACTGTTGCTCCTCCCCCCACCTCCTGAGCCGCTGCCATTTGTTTTTCTTCTAGATCTACTCACTGGGGTCTCTGCTCCAGACCCTCCAGATCCTCCCGACGCTTCTGAAACTCTCGCACTGGATCTGTCCTCTTTCCTCTGCCATTGTTTCACCTTAGCAGCTGCGAGGTCTCCTCTTCATTCTACAACAACATCTGACTCAGTCTGTTGCTGATTGTTTCTCTTGGAGTGAACCTTGTCAAGCCTCTGCTTCTTCCTACCGATGATTGCAGATTTCAGATCTATAATTTCATATGGGGGAAAATTCGTTTTTTCTTCCTGTTAGGCATAACTTGGAAAGGTATGACCCTTGTGACCCCTCTAGATGTTTCTATTTGGGATGGACCCTACCTTAGATTTGGATTCCCTGTCCTCCATATAAGAAACCATTCACGACCATTACCTCAATATGAGGATCTTATGCTTCTTGTCAGTCATTGTTTTACTCATTATGAAGCTGTTAGGCACTTGTTTTGCCTTCACTTACCTCAGTACGAGGCTCAGTTACCTCAGTATGAGGATCTTATGCTTCTTGTCAGTCATTGTTTTACTCATTATGAAGCTGCTAGCTAGGCACTTGTTTTGCCTTCACTTACCTCAGTATGAGGTTCACTTACCTCAGTATGAGGCTCACTTACCTCAGCATGAGGTTGTTGTTCGAAATCTCTTTTTGAGCTCATCACAATATATTTGTATGTTGGTAGTCTTCTCTGATGTTTCAGGTCTACAACTCAAAAATATTAGAGATGGAGTTAAAAAAGCCAACCTTGGCTTCGTATTTTCAGACTTGTTTGTCTGGCCGTGGTGGTTCTTGCAACTCTACAGCCCACTATGGTTGCAGGTTTCCACACAATTCCAAGGCTCATCAAGATGGTGCTTGATCACCTCTTTAGCCAAGTTCCTTGCTGCCTTCTATGCATTTGTTGCTGCAGCATGTTCGGGTAGCAGTTCACTGAGTGTGTTCTCCAATTCCCGTGGCTTCATCTCACTCAGCACTCATGGTGTTTCACATTTAAGTTGCTTGTGTGTTATGTTTTCTTTTATCTATGTTTGTGTTATCCGGTTTGCTTTTGATACAGCGGTTTCTTTAGCTATTGTGGCTGTGTTATTGTTTATGTTGAACAATTCCTCCTTTGATGGAGTAGTTTTATTAGTGGAAGTTGGTTTGAACAAAAAAAACAACTACAAATTAATGGTATTCAAGCAATTATAAAATCCCCTAGAAATTATTTGTGAAGTGATTTTACACATGTCATCTTCACATTCATTTTCACCAAAAAAATATGACATGGCATACCAGAATTGATGACATAGCTCATGCTAAAATGTGACATGGCATACTACATTTAATGTTAACTTTAATTTTTGGTAACTTTAGATAATATGGTAATAACTCATAAATCATCACTAAAATCAATCTTTTCAAATGTCACTAAATAATATAATGAAAAAAATTTTAATTTTTTAAATATTATTTAAATATATTTTTAAAATCATACAATTTTATTATTAAACAAGATTTTCAAATTTTATACAGTCTTTTCTAAAAAATTAAATTTTAAATCATAATATAATTTATTTCTTTTGATATCTACAAAATTTTAGAAATTTTATTTAGATTTATATTTGATAATTATAAAGAATAATATCAATTTTATTTTATTTATACAAATCTATTTAAATTAGGATTTTAAATATAACTAAAATATAATTTTAATAAATTGAATTATTTATTTTATCTTAGTTTTATGTTTAATAGATTTCTATTTTTAAAATATTAACAAATTTTTATTTTTAAATATAATTTAAATCTAAAATTTTATTGCTGCACATGATGCAGAAAACAGCTAGTAGATAGTTATATATGATTGGTCATACAGTTTTTAATAAAATAAAAGTTATCTAGAAAAATGAAAACATCTTATATATTGGAACATCAAAGTTCTTTAAAACATTCTACATTTAGGAATGGAGAGAGTATTAAAGAAAAAATAATTCATGTTTTCCTTTATTTGAGAAAGGACTTAGTAAATAATTTATGTTTTTTGGTGTTAAACTCAATCGACCATAACTTTAATCAATTTCATTATATGTACTGCTCTCTTCTTTTTCATTAGTTATTTTTTTAGATTATACACGCATATTAAATATTAAATTATTAAAAAGAAAAAAATATCAAAGATTTTAATAAAAAAATAATTAGTTATTTATTTTAACCCTGCTTCAACCAATAATATTTCAGAATATAAATGTTTATATAAAATACTGTTAATGAATTCATATATTTGAAAATAGATTTGCCACCTAATTCTCCAAACAAAAGAAAATGACTTTATGATACTGATATAAACATTGTATCGGAATAAATGTAGGGAAAAAAGCTGTATATATATATAACTTTTTTAAAGAACTAAACCGTAATAAAATACTGATATAAAAATAAAAATCTAATAGAGTCTGAATGTGAAATTTAATATAAAACAACTTAACAAAAAATATACCAGAACTGAAAATAAATGTCTTAAAACGATTAAAAAGATCTATGCTAGCATATAAAAATAGAATTTTTCTTTATTCAACTTATTTTAATTGTATTAACAAATTTAGTTAAACACAAAAAGCTAAAATGATTTTGTTTATAATAAAATTTTTAATGGAAATAAATTAAAAATTAAGAAGACAAACCACAAAATATCGGTTTGCATATAATATAAAAACCAAATATTTAAAAAATAAAGTAAATATTTTAAAAACAATGTAAAGATAACAAACGTTTTTATATGTAATGGGATATATTATATATGTTTTAAATGTAACACTAAACTTTTAAAATTAAAATTACATTAAAATATTAAAAATTATAGATAGACTCCATTTAGAAGAAAACTAACAATACAACTTTTATACTTCATGTATATTTTCTTTTTATTTGTAGTTTCAGCATAAACTATATAAACTGATATATAAAAATTAATACATTTATTTACACTCAAATTATAAGAATTAAACAGAGCACAATTCAATAAAATAATAAAATAGAAACTAAAAAGGATTATAAATACAGAGTTCTATTAAACTAATAAATTAGGAACTATAATTTTTTATTAAAAATTGGTAAAATATAATTTTTTCCATTTTCTGAACCTTTCAGCTTAGAACAAAAAGAGTATTTGTTGATGGCGTCATGTGACTGGAGTATGAATGCTTGCAATATATTTGATTAAAATGGTGGGTATTTAGTGTGTATTTTATGTGTATTTTATGTTAAAATGTTAATGGGAAATGGTACTTTCCACATTCTCAAATTATATATATATATATATATATATATATATATATATATATATATGTATACATAAATAGTTCAATATATTTTGTTGGTAGAAGAATTATTTATATAAATGAAATATTTTGGCTGGTTTGATTTTGTTGTTGTGCCTATAAGACTCTAAGAGCATACCAAAATGTTACGATTTTATCATGCTTTTATGAGATAAGAAATCAACTTTTTCTTATTTTCTAATGACATTCAGTTTAATTTATCATATTCAAGTGCAATTTATCGTGTTTATATATGTAACTGTAGAGAGTAACATCTGAAGCAACTTTACATGTTGTCGTTCTAAGAGAATACTTTTAGAAAGAAGCTAATTGGGTTGAGATATATGACTTCAAATTATTTGCATATGTAAATAATAATTGTGTACATTAGTTGCGTTACAGGATTCTTAATGTTGTTTGTATAGTAGAAAATGTATTACACAATCCGAATATTTTATAGGATAAAACATATTAGCGGATTTATCTTCGCCACAGATAAAAAATAACTCTTTCTTGATAATAATTCTTCTATGTCCTTTTTCTTCGATATATATATATATATTGTAATGTGCACATTTATATAATAATAAATAATGTACTATATATATTATCTAATATAAAACTAAACATTTGAAACCAAAATAAATATTTAAAATATAATGCTATTTACCAAAGAATAGTGAAGGTTCTACCATTTTAATTCAAAACAAAAATATGTATTATTATGATCTCAGAATTCTTTTATTATTTGTTTGTTTATAATATTTTTAATCTATAATGATTTTTAAATATTATAAATATTTATAAATAACTTTTTTTTGATCAACTATAAATAACTTTTATTATAATTTACATTGATAGCTTACCGCTTCCCTTACAATGAAACCGAACTGTTTATGTGTTCCAGAACTCTTGCTTTTCCCGAAGCAACCAATTTGCTACACTTACCCACATTTTCAACAACTTCCTTGATCTTCCCAGCAAATCCGTCTACTTTCTTAACGATTTTTTGCACCACAAGTTTCACGTCTTCCTCATCTTTTGTCTCTCCACTGTCTTCAAAATCGATGAGATACTTATTATTAGCTTCTCTACTAGGTTTCTAATCGACTTCATCGCTTCAATGTTGCTTTTTGTATTGTTCTCCGTCAATCGTAACAAATCTATCTTTGACTCCAAAGCCTCCTCATAGTCTTTCATCATCCCATAGACCCATATCCCTGCGGTTCCAACCGTTTTGGTCAATCCAAGCGCAACCGCAACCACCACTGGAGGTGCGACTACGATGCATAAATACATTGACAAGACAGAAAATGAGAAAAACGCAGCCCCGAAAACTATAGTCGCTAGTTTCCTCCTTTTCTTTACGTCCTTCTGCTTCTTATCAAGCTCCACTTGCAGCTCAGGGAACTTCTCGAGAAGCCTAAGCTGCTCCACGTAGACAGATTAGAACTGTTGCATGAACTCGTCACCAAAAGGATCTCCCATAGCTTTAACCTTATTCAGCTCCTTTAACGTATCCGCGTAGTTCTTGTTTCCTCCAAGATCCATGTCCATCTACTATTTTTCAAACTTCTTAATCGCGACTCTAATGTTCAGTAGGGTTATTTCTGCTTTCTTGACGCACTTATCCACCGTATTAAAGAGATTTAAAGTCTTTAGTTCTTCGTAATAGAGATCAACCAAAGACTTTAGTTCTTCGTTCTTCAACACATCTTCTTTGCTGTCAATAATGAACTTGGCTATCCGTGGGCTGTACCTCCACCCGGGGGTTAGGTCTGTGTCTTTAATAGACCCGGGTTTAACCGTTTTTAGTTACAAAAAAAAATAATGAACTTGGCCATATTTTCGCTCTGATCACGTAGATACCCACAGAATAGGGATAAATCTTTAGTCTGGCCCAGCACTGAACGAGCGGATCAGATTGCTGGTTTGTAGGTGAAGCGAAGAATCAAAGGATTTCAGCTCTGGGTCGTCTTGGCAAGCGCATACGTAAGAGTTCACGTAGTTTTCTGCGTAGTTTGGGAGCTTGTCAGTTAGGAAAGGCTTAAAAGGTGAAGTGCTAGTTCCACTCCTCTTAGAACTCACGCATCCTGAGTATTTCAACAGTAGTTCAGCGAAAAATCCAACAGGCGGCATTGACATATTGTACTGAAGCTAATCTGGAAAGGAACAAAAAAACCAAGAGAATTAGGGCAAAGCATAAACCAAGTTTAGGTTAACATCAAGAAAACTAGCTTGAGGGTGGCGTGCACTGCACGAATATAATCTACTAATTAATACTTAAAAGCAAGGAATAACACATTTTGACCCAAATAAAAAGAAAGAAGATTAACGCATATCAAGATGGTTGAATAGGTATATTGCTCAAGACAACAGAATGTCCAGATTACTTATGTCTCTGATCTACAAGAATCTATAGACTAGATGATAATCCGCGCCTTGCGGGGAATAAATGTTTTTAACTATGATGTATTCAAAATATTATAAACAATATTCATTTTGTTATTGATAATCTTTTTTACATTTGACTAAAGATGGGCATTCGGGTATCATTTGTTATGGTTTGGTTCAGTTCGGTTCGGATCTTTACGGATTCGGTTTGGTTCGGTTCAGATCTTTGCAGGTTTAGTTTGTGTTTAAAAAAAATTAAAGTTCATATAAACTTTTAATTCCTAAAATTATAAAAATAAAAATAATATATAACATATAAATTTCTATAATATATGCCAAAATATTTAAAATTAACATAAAACTGGTTTAGCCTAAATATTTGGATAGAAAATCAATAGATATTTTAAGTATTTTTATCGTTTAGCTATTTTAAACATGTACTTTATTTGTATATATTACCAGGTATTTTGGACACCTGAATATTTCGGTTCAGATCAATTCGGTTTCAGTTCTCGAAATACCAAAATTTGAACCCGTTCGGATATCTAACCAATTTTGGTTAAAGTTCAGTACTACTTTTTAGATTGGATTTGGTTCAGTTTTTTTAATTCAGATTTTGTTCAACTCTATATTTTTAATCATAATAATTTTTTAAACAAAAGTGATGATGGTTCATATTTATTTTTGGGCATGCAATAGTTGAATTGAGTATGTAGTGTCCTTTAAAGGTACACTAATTTTCAGTCTGATTAGAACACATACGAACCTCCCATGATCTCCCAAAGTTTTCTGCAACATAACAATTTCTAGATATCTTGAAAGTGATCTGAAGCTTTCTTATTTTTTCCGGAACTCCAGCTTGGCCATAATATTTTGCGTTTTGACTTAGCCCAGATTTGAGCTGTTTCTTCTAATACTTGCGTAGGAAGCAAGGCTCACCACAACAAAGTCATTACTCCAATGACAAATACGTCAATTTCTGTGGCTTCCCTGACATGTCATGTATTAAGTGAATCTCCATATAATGATCTCCCATACTCATATCTGATCGGGATCTTTCTCTCGAAAGTCCATCTGAAACTGTGTACTTCTTCATCTTCTCCACCTTTGTTTCCTTCTTGTCTTTGCTCCGAGCTATTTCTGTCTTCACACGTTGAGTGATTTCTCTTTTTTTTCTTTTCTTTCCTCATTTCTCACTCTAGAATCAGCTCTGCCTCCATCTTCACACGTCCTTTCTCATTTCTTTTTTTTTTTTCGTTTTCCCCCTTTGGTTATATAACTTCACACGTCGAATGACGTCCCGAGAATTGTTTAGATTTTTAAGGAATGTAACGTTAGAAAACCTTGGTGGTTACGTCGAAGTTTCTTCGATCGTTTCTTAAAACGCATGTGTTCATAATAGAATTTGGAAGTTACATCCATAGTCATCGCTACATGAAACTCAAGTTGCTTCTCGTTGATAATTATATTGAAGGTAAAGCTGATAACTCGCAACAGACTATATATCCGAGTTGTATTTTCTACTCGAAAGTGATCGAGGAAGAAAGAAGCTCAAGTTTGGTTCGAAACAGATAGTTTCGGTGATATTCTTGATGGTTCGAAACAGGAAGAATAAAACTCGAGTAAAAAATGATGTCCTGAAAACTGTTTAGATTTTTAAGGAAAGTAATGTTTGCATTAAATGCATAATTTTGTGATCAACATTCTCTGCGTAACACATAGGCGATTTCTTAAATAAAAGCTTCTCATTAAGCCACGTCATACATTGTCAATTCACCGTTAAGGAAAATTTTAAAAATGGTTCTCCTTTAATATATACTAGGTGACCGGCCCGCACCCTGTGCGGGCAATGTACAATTTCAAAATATGGTCAAAATACTGGTCGGGTTTGGAAGTAACAGATTTGATATCATAAGAACACCTATTTTGGAATAAAGCATCAGGCTGAGTGCATATGATGGTAGTCAATATTTTAAAAGGAGGAGATGGAACAAAGTAACTTCAGTATCAAGAGGTTGTTATTGTGTATATGTATAATTGCAATGTTCGGAAAAAATATTTTGTTTAGGCATCAATTTTTTATTTCGAAATCGATAATTAATAGTATATATTTAGAGATGACTACATATTTTATATTATCAGTAATTAGAATTGGATGGTATATATGGTGTGATGAGTTTTTTAGGTGAAAATTATTGTATGCATGAACTTGAGGCGTAAAATGTATGTAGAGACATTAAAAGCAAAGATAATAAAATTGAAAATATTATCCATAAATTGTATAAAGTATGAAGTACAATTCTCGATAAAGAAAACAACTTCAATGAGAAACCTGAAAAAAAAAATCATTTTGTAAGAAATTGGACGGGTATTTTTGTATAATTTAAAAGATTTACAAATTTGTAAATTTTATCTTCTCCGGAAACAATATTAAATTAACATACCATGATCAAAATAGTGAGAACACTTTTTTCCGAGAATGAAATAGTATCGATCTTCATAGTCATCACCACCCATCTGCCAATACAAAAAATAAACAATTGTAACAATTTATATATATTAAAAAAGATACTGGAAAAAAATAAATAACAATCACGTACCCTCCCTACGGAATATTTTGAAAAACTTGTTTGTAGACAACATTCAATGTTTTTGTCTCGGCCTTCCTTTCTTTACTAGTTATTAGGATTTTTAATCCAGATCTCGACTTAACTCTTGAAAGTGCAACGTAGAGCTGACCATGAGAGAACACTGGCCTTGGCAAAAACAAACCAACACTTTCTAGTGTTTGACCTTGACTTTTGTTGATGGTCATCGCGAAAGCCAGTGTAACGGGAAACTGTCTTCGACGCATTCTAAAGGGAAACTTTGTGTCAGGTGGACTGACATACATTCTAGGAATCCAGACTTTGTCTCCAGCAGTACTGTTTCCAGTTATAATTCTACCGTCTATGACATGGGGGAGCAACTGAGTAACAATTAGCCTAGTACCATTGCATAAGCCATCTACCAAATCCAAGTTACGGAGACACATAATAGGAGCACCAACCTTCAGCTTCAAATTATGTCTAGGCATTCCTGCCACTCTAACACTGTTCAAAAACTCTGTTGGATAGGTAACATTTTCTTCTACATCAACATCGGATGGGATTATACTGTCAGAGCTAAGGTAAACCTTGTATTCACCTGAAAGCACGTGTAAATCCTTTACTCTAGAATAATGTAAAAAGTTAGTCGAACATAAGAATAAACAGAATCAAATGTTACCTGGCAACTGCGAAAGCATGTAATCATTTATTTTATCAACTTCATCATTTGTGGGTGTGAGAATGGCTCGATGTCTATACAAATCCTTATCTTCTGAGGTTTGAAAAGCTTGTCCATAAACCTCCTTTGCAATAGTCTGAATAGGATCTTCTCCAATATTTTTGATCAACAGATCAGAAGGGATGTCAATGTCAACTTGACCGTCGTTTGGCAAATTTATTTTTCCATCTCCAACATCCAAAATCCATTTTGAGAAGGATTGAAGGTCTTTTGCTGCATCATCAGTAAGACCAGCGAGCAATCTCATGTTTTTTGTTAGCTTCAAAACTTTGCAGTGCTCCCAAAGATATGACGAATTCAGAGCTTGCAAAACAGTCTCTGCTCTACCACCTCCAGGTATAACCGGTAAAATCTGTCTGAAATCTCCACCGAAAACAACTACTTTACCTCCAAAAGGTTTGTCTTCAGAAGATCTTATAATATCACGCATAGAACGATCCAAAGTCTCGAAACAGTGTCTGCTCATCATAGGCGCCTCATCCCATACAATGAGCTTTGCTGCTTTAACTAATTCTGCACGATCTGATCCTGGCTCCATTTTCTTGCAAGTAGTAAACTCGTCGGCATCTATCGGAATACCAAACCTGGAATGTGCGGTTCTACCTCCTTCCAACAATAATGCAGCAATTCCACTGGATGCGGTATTTAGAACAATCATACGTCTAGATCGGATTGCTGATGAGAGTGCTCTATATACGAAGGTTTTACCTGTGCCTCCATAACCATAAAGAAAGAACACTCCACCGCTATCATTTAAAACTGCATCCAAAATCTCGTTGTAAACCCCTCTTTGCTCATCTGTTATCATCGCCATAAGTCTTTCATTTTCCTTTAGCTGATCTTCCACAACATACTTAAGCTCATCATCTATAAGGCGATTGCCGTTGTAACAACCAAAATCATCTGGCTTTGGCATTAGGGGCCATTTCTGGAGGCTACGACCATTACTAAGCAAATGATTTTGGATCTCGGTTAGAGCAATGTTTTTGATCTGATCTATGGTCAAGTTCAACTCTGAAAATTTGATAAATTAATTAAATAAGAGAGACCTGATTTAAAACATATTTCGTTTAATAAGAAAAAAGCTCACCGGGATTTCCAGTTTGTCTTCGTTTCTTGTAGAGAATATCGTCGGTTAGATACTCCCAAGTAGCTTCCCACACAACATGAGGCTGAGATAATGTTTTGGATACCAACATTCTCGAAAAAAGCTTCCTCGCATACGTGCCAGAACTATTATCACTACAATCTTTGATAGCTTCTATGTATTCCTTGTCATCATCCATCAAACCCAAAGCATAGCAAGCATCTTCGTATGTAGAATATACAACACCATCAACTGTTCTTATATCCTCGTACGATTTCGGCCCTCTTACCCAATTTAGCATTACTCTTAAGAAATACTAGATCCTAACCCGTGCGCCCGCACGGGTGTTTTTTACTTGTAATTAGAAGGATATTCTCAATAGGTCCATCTTCATCAAAAAACACCAGCTCCTGATCCGGGAGATGAAATCCAAGTTTCTCTACAGAAGTAGTACGAAAATGTGTAGGAAAAGCAAGAACCCGCCACGACGACTCGCATGCAGTTATATATCTAATATAGAAATACGATAAACATAAATTAGAAACAACAATCGGAGACCTTAAAATGTAAAAGAAAGTAGTATTAAATTTTTAATAATGTAATTATTTAATTGTAAAAACTGAGTTTTTTTAATTTCATATACGATAGTATATATATTTGTCTAAGCGTATACTTTAATAATGTAGACTAATATTAATAGATTATGCATGTATTTTCGGTTCATGCACACATAGATACTAAGTAATAATAATAAATATAATAATACCTGCAGTCGTAATATGTTTTGATTTTGTCGATGACGCCATCTTCATCTTCTTTATCCATTGCAGCTGAAGCATAATCAGGTCCCTTATGGATATATTTGAAAAGATACTTAACAACACGCGTTTGGATGCACCACTCGACATTCATATGCGCGTGATATCGAAGCATGAGGTTTCTATTGTAAGGTACAACATATCCATTGTCTAATCTGATTCCATTTTTCTCAATGAACCTACCATCAATACGACGCATGTAAGCTGGAAATCCATTTGCGTCAATCGATGTCCTGATGTTTAGTCGTTTCGGAAACATCTTAGAACATTTACCGTTAACCATACATACATTATCCTTCTTTGCTGGACCGCAAGGACCATGCATCATACAATCCCCAACGATTGCATACAGGTCTGGATCTACCGTCTTGTCAGGTATCTCAGCCGATATAATAGTGTCTATATGATCAGCTGTTGGAAATTTGGCTCCATTTTGCATGAAGACGAGAATATGAGCGTGTGGCATTCCTCTTTTCTGAAACTCAATCGTGTACATTACTGACAAAACAGAAAAGAAAACATTTTAAACATTTTAACTGATGAAAATACTATGTAAAGTAGTTCCTTGAAAAATAAAACAAAAAACACCGGCATCACTGGAGAAAATTTGTTAGGAGATTTACCTGCAGAAACTGGGCCAAATAAGGAGCCGTCCTTTTTTGTCAAAAACTCAATAAGATTATCGAGTTTCATCTTGAAAACTCTACACAATATTTCAGGTCTGTCTTCGGTGGTAAGGTTATATTTTTTCAGATACCTTGTAACTTCAGGCCATTTTGGATTGCACGTAAAAGTGATGAAAATATCTGGAAATCCATAGTACTTGCACAGAGCCATGGCATCGTAGTAATGCTGCTTCATATAACGTTTTCCTCCGGTGAAAGTTGCTGGGATGAAAATTCGGCTCCCTTGCTCAGCCATCTTAGCTCCGCCTTTTGCAGCTGCTTTCTAGATTGCATCATAACTAACTGACCGGAGTTTTTTCTGATTCAGCCATAAGTAACGCAGTCTACTCGATTCTATCATTGTGTAGGCGTCCACAAGGAACTGATGAAACAATCTTCCTGATCTCGTAATCGTGGGTGCTTCCCCCTTCCTCTCTAAAATGCGAAATGCAAAGTATTCACGCATAGTTACATTTTTGCGTTTTCTCCCAGCCGTGTCTTCAAAACCAATTGGAATATTTAATCGAAAACCATCCTCTCCATATGGAAACAGTAGTGGATACTGCAGAGGCAAATACGCCGGATGTAATTCACTTATCCTTTGCAACTTTCCACTTGTACTCTCTAGAACAATATCTCGGGCTCCATATTTAAAACAAAATCTCCACGTATCAAAGCAGCAACTTCATTTGCAGTGGGCAGATTATGGATCCGTCCATCAGATTGCCGACTTTCAATCAACCTCATCCTATAACCTGTTGATCCTTCCACGTCGAACCTATCTCTTGCAGACCTAAAAGCCTTAACATGATGATTATACTGATCTAACATATTCTGCAGAAGAAGAACAAGTGGTTCTCTTATTTTCTTAGCGCTAGCTCCGTCAGACCTGGACAGTATATTAAGAATCAAAAATAAGTTAAAAAATTGTAGACAGACATGCAAATTCCTAAAATATAGTCATAATAAGTTCAGAAAGTCTACAAAATTACCCGGCATAAGCGTCAAGTCTAATTTTTATCTCATTTAAAGTATCAATGATATACAGCTGGGAGAATTTTGGAGCTTGTCCAGGCTCGGGAACTATATCACAAATACGATGATAGTTCTCACCGGACATTCGGAAAACAAATGGTCTACGACCATTGTTAATAGAATGATCTATCTTGCCCCCAAGTGATGTGAAAGAGAACATCATATTGTAAGCTCGTATAAACTCTCGATAATGTTTACTTAATTCGTCTCCTTTGCATAACAAATACATTAACTCCATTGGAGGATTCGCGAGCCGAGGAAGCACAACTTTTCCATGTTTACAACACATTGAGAAGACAGGTTTCTTGCTACGACGGCGTTTTGCAATTCTTTCACCATACCACATGTATGCTTGACAAAACCTACAATTCCAAACTGGATCCCCTTTGTCGTAATAACCTGTATAAAAAATGACTTCATTAGGATAAAAAATAATCAAGAGATTGTACAATTTTGAAGTCATCACCGTTTTTTTGTAACCCGATAGTAATAGATGAAGTAACGGTATGATTTTCTTGTTGTGGGATATGTTGTGGTGATGGGTTTATCAAAGACTCTCCACCAGGATAGCCACTGTAAGTCTGATTGTCGTCATATTCATCTTCATTTTCAGACTCACTCTCCATTTCATATCGATTATTATAAGCTGCGTGCAAAAGTAAATCACAACATATAAAATCGAATATCATCAATGAATATAAATAAATGTCTAAGTATATAGATGGAAAAGAGTTTATACCTTCAGGATGGTCCTGTACGATGAACCTTGGTGGAGGAATGAATTCATTTGTTTTGTTTTGGTTTGGACACTGAGTAGCTGGAAAAGATTGATTTAAACATATAAACGAATGTAAGTATGTTAGAATTTCCTGAAATTGGTAAACATCTACAACATTTAAATTGCTGGCGGGTCATCATATTATTAGGATTAAAACAGGGTCAGTAATATCTTCAGGATTTGAATCTGTTTCAAACAATGGTGGAAGACCAGAACTCGATGGTCCTGTAATGTTCGAACCTGGCCTTGCTGTTTTTGGAAATGTTTAAGTTTACTCGCACTTTACATATAGTACAATACAATATATATGCCTTCATTATTATTTAAAACCCGTTGTTACCTTTCTTTTGTTTAGTCTTTGAATTTACCGATGGAGGTGATCCAATTATCTTACGTTTCCTGAAGGAAATGTTGGTACTCCCGATAATAGATTCTTGATTACCAATTGAAGCTAAAAGATAACATTGTTTTATTATAAAAAACTTTTTATGAATCAGAGTCCATTATTACTATTGTCTATACTATTTCTTTAAAATAATACTACTTCAAAAATAACTTATGTTATCGGCCGTGATTAGTTACCGGTTTCTATACTCGATGGGTCCATGTTGGTTACAGAGCCACTGCCATTTGAAACACTTAGTGAAGTTTGGGTTGAAGTACAGGTACCTGCAGACGTAAGTACAATAACCTTTGGAAATAAGAAATGTAATATCGAGAAATTTTTGCATAATTGTTCTATAGAAAAATCGTAAGTAGCACTGGAAAAGAAACTATTACCGATATTTGGTACAAATGATGGCTTTGTTGGCTTGAAAATCCTTGTCACTGTTTAATTTAACGTAGATCATGGTCAGAAATGTTTTGTTCTTTGGCAGATTAACAAAAATCAACGTCCAGAAAATCAAACCGAGAAGAGAGCAACCTCTATTTGTGGTAGTAAGGCCTATTGTTCTTTTGTTATTCAGTATTTCCTTTCTCGCAGATCTAGCTTGCTGTGTTAATCCAGGTTTAGGCTCCGATGGCTGTGGATTGATGGGTCGAAATACTTGATTTGTAACATTATGAAAGGGCGTTCTAAAAGGATTGATTGTTGTTTCTGGTGAAACGTTTGTGATGGATGACTTTTGTGTTACATTCCTCCTTGGAGTATTCTCTTTGTCATTGATACCTATGTTATCAAAGTGTGGCAGCAAAAACAATCATTATTAAAAGTGTGTCACTTCAAAATGTCTACCAATTTCTTATGAAATATATTTGTTTTAGAGAATTTTATTTTGTTTGTATAAATTTTCAATACGAATCGGTTACCTATACTCAGTTATATATACACAGTTGTACGAAAATTATAATATATTCATAAAGGTTTATATTTATTTTAAGGAAAACATACCAATTTTTTTAATCTTCGGTGGTTTCTTCCCACTGTCTGTTCCCAGTGGATTACTTCTCTTCATGCGTCAGACTTTTCAGATATTGCTTGTGTCTTTTGTAAGAACAGGACTCTAACTATAGAATTTTCCGAATGCAGTTAGAAAAAGGCTTCAACAAACTTATATAGTTTGACAGAAAATGAAGACTATAGAATTCAGAAGACGACATATTTAATCAATATAATAAAGATAGATTGATGACCATTAGGTTTTACCATCATTTGAAATATACGCAAAATCATTTGTTGCCAATTCTAAAGTTGGTATTAATTTCTTACCGTGTTTATATTCCTTGCGTAAGTGAATATGATATTTTTTCGGAAAACAGTTGCTATTTTTATAATTGACGAATCATCTGTTGTTAGCTGTGTACATTTATTGTAAATGATTGTTTTCGTAAGTTTACCATATATAGAACCCCAATATTTTTCACCTTAGACATAAAATCTTTTTTCGGATCTAAATTGTAACTGATTGGGTTATTCTTTTGATAAATTTTTAAAGATTAAATGTGCTATGATCTCTCCCAAAGTGGTATAGTAGTTGTTTTATAAACCAATTATATAAAAACAACTTATTATTCATTGTGATAAGTAAAAAAACGCAAAAGGAAAATAATGGTTTTTTATAATAAAATTGTTTTAAAAAATGCCAAAAACAAATAATAGCTTAAACGCTTGCACTTTCAAGTGCATAATGTCTTCAACTTTCTTCCTTCATTTTGGATTAGCATCGATTCTTTTAATAATCACTCGTCATCCGAGTCATAATCATGAAATATGACAACATGTGGCTGCATAAATAAATAATTTTGTTAGAAAATGTAAATATACTAAAAATAGTTTATATAAGAGTAAAAACAAAACTTACATGTGGATGAAAGAGTTCGATTATTTCTGCATTGTCAACAACTGAATCAACAACATATGCTGAATTTTGTTCTTTTTGACCATTAGATTCGATTGTCAGCATAAATAGAATTTTCCTCCCAATCAATTCAGTTAGAGATTGTGGTACAAAATGTGGATTTTCCTATAAAACATAATTATTCATTTACGATGTAAAGTATCGACATAATATATTCTTTAATCCCCCTATTCAAAATGAAGCAAATACCTGAGGAGCCTCTTCGACCAACTGAAACGCAGGTCTTCTTATTAGCTTCTCGGCGATATTGTTGAAAAGCACAAACTTGGCTTCAACATTTGATTCATCGCTAACACGTACAACCAAGTGGTAACTAATCGTATAAAAGCTAATTAGTATATGAACTTTTAACAAAAATGAGAGTATAAAGTCCGGAAGGTTGAAAACTATAAACTTACCAGTTAATACCATTATCAAAATCCTTTCCTACATCTTTTGCAATTGTATTGAGGGTTCTGGTGAATATTTTGATTCTCTCCCTCAATACCATTTAATTGTCTATCCATTTTTTCTGTGCAAACTTTGCAGGCCGTGTAGTACCATGGTTTTCCAAATCAATGGCCTCGATTTTAGCAACAACCATAAACTTTCCAGACTATGAAACCAGCATTGAAAGGCAAATCATATTAAAAAATTAGATGCTGAGAATTACTTTTGCCTTATACAAAAATACATTTTGTCAATTTAGTAAAAGGACGAAATATTTACCGAATTTGATTCAATAATTTCAGATATGGATTTCTTCACGGTTGTCACTGCCATTTCTCTGTATACAAAAAATCAATATGAAAATCATGGAGGTTTATATAACTTAATAACAGAGAATATATATAGTGGATATTATAACCTCTTTGTGCTCAATATGATCTACACAATGGTCGAGCATATAAACATAATTTCATACTTATAAGAGCATATATGAAATTAATAAGTCAAGTAAATATTTTCCTTGAGCAACAAAATATTGTTATACATATGAGAATGGCGAGGAGTAATGGTGAAGTAATTTGAAACATTTATTATAGTTAATGGCATAAAATATATGCCTTCCTAAAGTTATTTCGATCACACCATTAGTGCATTTCCTAAATTGACAGCTTAATTTAAGTAAGCAAAATTATAGAACTGCAGAAATATATTATGTAACTATTATTGGTCTAATTGATGTTTTACTTTCTACATTTTTTATTACTAAAATAACTTATTTTGATGCTAACTATTGGTGCATGCCAAGAAAATCAACGACAATATCCTCTTATTAAATGACAATACAATTACCACAGCTTTTAGCCTAGAAGGTGTAGACCCTTCTGCATGTGTCGTCCCTTCTCCTTTTTTAGCACGTACTTCTAGCATCCTTGGTAATAACAACTTGGTAACAATTTTTTCCTTCCACGTAAACAGCATTCTTGGCACGTTCAATCACATCATGTAAGAAATAAAATTATTCTTTATAAATATCCTACAACTTCCTACATTACTTTCACAACATTCTCATTATCAATTGCGAGTAAACAATACCTTAATTAAAAGAATATAACTTCCCGAGAAGAAAAACACTACTTTGAAGATGGGAGAAGATGCATCGGTAAACAATTATGACATCATATCCATCGTGATTCTGCGTCTTCAAATGACGATCACTCCAACTCAGATCGCACCAACTACTTCAGAAACATTTCCTTGTCATATTTTGCTGCCAACCAACCGAAATGCTGTCTAAGCACCTTATAGAGTTCAGGAACTATGCTTGGAGAGTGGGAACCCTGAGGCACACTATATTGAGGGCATTCTTCAATTGTTCGTAAAGGAAGACGAGCAGGCAGGCCTATATCATTTACGCCAATCATCGGATGGAGGTTATATAGACGGTACGTATCTTTATGGTTTGTCACTGCTTGCCGTAGAACGATTTCATAAAGGTCAGAAGTATTTGGATAAACTGGGATGGAAGGAAAATCGTTCAACCTCCGATCAATGCTGGGAAAGAGTCAAGAAATCTCTGACTGATATCCCGTACTTCATGAATCAAGGCTACTATATAGCTCGTGCCAACCTTGAGACACTCTGTGGTTGCCGCTCAAGGAAAAGACGTGGTCGAGTATGCAACCATGGTTACTACTATGAAAGGCTTAATCAATTTGTTGAGTTTGCTATGAGTAAAAACAACTAAAGGGAGAGTTTTCATCTGTTATTATCTATAAACGCATGTAAAAGTACTTATGTTTTTACATGATTATTTATCTATTTCGTTCAATTTTCTAAGTTGCTACTTTGTTTGTTTTATTTGAATATTTATATAATATAGAATCAAATAACATATCCCTCAGTATATAAACTACTGATTAACTTAGATAATACTATATACGTAGTTAATGTATTATAAAAAGTTATGATTACATATGTCTTGAAAATTTCTACAAAAAGGACCTAACAACCTTTGTAGGTTCATGAACATATGTCTTTGAAATTTCTATAAAAAAACTAACAACTTGTAACAATAAGAGATAGAATTTGGTGACACACGTTATTTACTAAATAGTGTTTCCATGAAGGAATAATTTAAATGAAAGGTCGACACAATCTTCAAAATTCATAATATTAATTGATAACAACTATTTTTCCTTTGGTACTTTCAATATAAAAGTTAATAGGATTAATTGACTTTAGTCGCGATGGCATTTAATTACTCGGGTTTCTAAAATGAAAGATAAAAATCTTTTGTAATAATACAAAAAGAAATATAATTCATTTAAATTTCATACTATTACTTTTGGTAAAGTAATTCACCTTCCAAAAACAAACGGAAACCGTAAATGGTGTTTCATATATGGTAAGATTATATATTAACTTATCACAATGAAACTACTTTAATATTGATTGAATGTTATAAATATGATTGACGTTAGCAGGCAATTTATTTGCAATCAAATCTTCTTAAAAATATAATTATTAAGATCTCATGTAATAGGTACAAAAGACATTTATTTTAAACACTCAAAAAATTTCTTAGGCATAATATAGGTGTCAAGTAATTCACCTTCTTTGTAAACGACAAATCAATGATCTTCGGATATTAGAGGAGGTGGCACCAAATATTACGATGCTGTATCTCTAATAAATACTTAGAAAACTCCAAATTTTGTCTAAAATAAAACAAAATGTTACTAATTTTCAATAAATTGGACAAATTAGGTCTTAATATGTAGCAAACTTCAAATCTGGATATTTGGTGCCCATGATTTAGCTTTTGAATCCCAAACAAAGTTACAAAACACACCGTCAATATGAAGACTTTAGATTTACTACCTGAGGTATTGTTTGTTATTTCTCCATCCAATACACAAACTTGGATTTATCTTGGTCTTCGTTGTTTCGAATGAATATTGCTCTCTGTGTATAAATGTCATCATATTGTGATATCGATGTCTATGATGGAATTCAATCTCTGTATGATTCTCTACTTTTTCGTAAACCTGCAAAAAATATATACGACAGGTTATTCCCTCGAAGTACTCCAAGTATAATTCATTGTAAATATTTTATAAGATAAAAATCACTTACATAACAATAGGAAGACTGTGAAGTTTGATCAAATGTGCATAGTTCCTAAAGAAAATAAAGCATGAACCTTAACTCAAAAAAGTAATGTTCAGCATTAATGTTTGGATCTCGAGAGAGA